>NW_020954652.1:13266694-13307379 GCF_900497805.2 Vombatus ursinus
TATCTATCTATCTATCTATCTATCTATCTATCTATCTATCTATCTATGTCTCATTTTGTTTTTAGCAGCTATTAGTGTGAGCAAGTGCTAGTCCTGAAGTGTGGGGAGTAATACCCCAAGCCTCAGGTCCTTCTTACTGTTATTTTCTGAAGTCTGTCCTGAGGCTCAACTTTAGACTTTCTTCTCTACTCCTAAGGTACAGCAAGAGCCCCGGGTCATGTTGTCCCACAAATTATCTTACTGCATGCAGTCCCTATGGTGGCCGCAAGCTATAGCTGTCCTCTATTCCCAGGAACTGAAATCAGGGACTCTGCTCTCTTGCATGTACCCATAGCCAGCAGGGGCCCTGCCCGTCTGCTCCTGCTCTCACCAGGTGTGTGCCAGCTCCCTTTCTCTCACAGACACAGCCTGGGACATGTCCGATCAGCACAGTCATGCTTGGCATCCTTTGACTGTGGAAGGTCCTTCGGCCTTCTCCTACTCAGCGATCAGGACCCCGCCCCCATCACCCCTTGTCTGTGAAAGTTTCTAAAGCTGAGGCTGCCTCCCACCTCCCACCTCCCAATACCAGCTGCCCCCCCGGGGCTTATATGTTGATTCTGCCTGGAGGGGTTTGTACTTCCTTCAGACAGAACCTCTGATCTTAGAGGTATAGTCTTTCCTCAGGTCTTCTTAGGAGAACATTGCTTTATCCTGACTTTTGTTTATTTCTACTGCACTACATTCCCTTTGAGGCAATGTTTTGTCTTTTTCTGTGGAGGAAATTTGGAGAATAGAAAGTATTCTGACCTACTCTGCCCTCTTCCCAGAATCTTCTCTGTTTAGTTTTTTCTTTTTTTTTCTTAGTTTGTTTTGTGTAAGGTTCATTTCTATTTCTTTAGTAACAAATTAAAGCAAAAACCTTATAAAAACCCATTTCCCCTCTATTTGTTGTTCTAATTCCAGTGTCCTCATATACCTTTTCAGTGATCCAATTTAGTCCACTCATTTTCGTTTCCACCAGAGAATTGCAAGATGATTTGTACATGAGAATGGATGGTGTAACTGGGGCCCAGTGGGAAATTTACTTCTTGGAGCTTTAATTTTCTCTTAACTAAGATGTTCCTTATATCCTATGATCCTGTAAAAACAGTAATTTAGAATTATTCCATTAAAATACACTAGAAAGTTACTGTGTTCACATGGCTTTTTCAAGATGAATTCCTGGTACTTCATAATTTGAGATGTTTGTACCTTATCCTAGATATAGGATAATGAATCTTACTTTGAGTCATGACCATCATTGAAGAATCAAAAATACAAGTGACTAAAAGGTGACAAAAATATATGGTATGTATGAGTAAGCTACAATTTGTTATTGATGATAACTCAAATGCATAAAAGATGTGTGCCAGAGAAAGGAGAAGACTGGTTGTATAGTGGAAATGAGAGAGGAAAAAAAAGCAGATGGACAGTTCCTATGGCACATTGCTGCTAAAGTCTCAAAAAGTTGAGTAGCACCTTTATGGAGGATTTATAGAAATGGATTTGAGAACCTTGCAAAATGAGACAACAGAGGATGTGCTTCAGTACCACTTAGCCTTTGAAATTATGATCTATCAAGTATATAGCATCACAAGAGATTCCACTGTAGTTGATGAAGTAACTTAGAAGCAGACGTGTTACAATACTTAAGTATTCATATAATTCAAATGGTTGGATTTTTCCTGTGACGTAAGATCCTATAAATAAATGGTAATTTATTTATTGCCTGAATCTAAAATGAAATGCAACATCTTTTCTTGACATTAATAGAAGCCACATCTCTTAGTGAATTGAATTTAGGCCTTCTAATCTGAATATTCTCTATCCAACTCTTCTACAAGTTATGTGACCCTGGGCAATTCATTGAAACTCTACCTCCAACAACTCCCTCTGTCTAATTTCCCATCTCAGAAAAAATGTAGTCCATATGGGTGTAGACAGTTTCCACAGTGAGAGTTCCACATGCTGATAAAATCAAAGTTGCATACTGCATCTAGTTGCATACTGCTCTTAATAACCCTTTTATTAGAATAGAAGCTGAACTAGATATGGAATGAAAATAAATGAACAGCCCAAATGTTGCACTGTACAAATGTCCAAAGACCCCTCAGGAAACATCTAGAATGTTAGATAGATCCTTGATGAAAAATTTGTGAGAGGGCATCGATAGGAGCCTCAAATGATGAGAAGCCATGGATGAGTCATAATTTACATGGATGGAGAAAACATTCACATTTATGAGGTCATGGGTCCATTGAAATAAATACCCTGTGGTCGTTTCAATTTCTACTTGGTGCTCAGCATCCACATGTACAACAGTATCTGCAGTGTAAGAAAAATATGGATTGCAAAAAAACTAGAATGTGAAGTATATTTATTGATAAATACCACTTATGATATTGTTGGGCACATGAGAACAATGAAAAGATAACATTGCACAGTAATATAATATTGAAATTTCATATTACACCTAGTAATTAAATAATGCTAAGTCTGCAGAATGGTAAACACTCAGATGCTTATATTTTGCGAAAAATAATGGGGCCAGACATAATTATTTCCTAGATATAAAAGAGTAGTTTATAGGCATTATTGTGCCTAAATGGAAAACTTTTGAACTGGCAGATTTCTAAAACATGACTTCTGTTTTTATGTCCTAGGATATGAAACTCATTCAAGTAAAATGAGGAAATTTCCCAGTGTGCTTAAATATTGAATGGTGACAGTGTGTTTTAAAATGAGATGATATTTCAGAAATGGAAATGCCTATTAAAGATTCCTTAGCCAAGAAAACAGTGGGGCCAGATGGATATTTATAATTTATAACATGATATTCACATTCTACCAGATAAATATCTAAGTAGTCATACAGTTTAGGAATATGCTTAAACTGCCTTTTATGGTAAACTAAATTTATATACTCTTTTCAAAAGAGTATTAGTATTCTTATCACTAAATACTTATTATTATAACTCAAAGATCTTTCTGAATGGATCATCAAATGTATTTTCTATAAATATATATACCATCAATACAGATTTTATACATGTGCATATTTAAGTGTATGTGCTGCTCAATTTTCACATAATTGTATAGTAACACATAAGAGCTTGAGAGGCAGTATATCATAGTAGATAAAGAGCCAAACCATTGCATCAGGACAAGTCACTTAAGCTCCTGGTGCCCTAGACAACTCTATCCCTCTTAAGTTGCAGAACAGCTATTGATGTGAGGTGGAAGAGACAATTTCCTCAGTTTCATGGCAACTCCCTACACCAATGAAATTACAAGGTCTGACCAAAAATTTTACACACTAGCTTGACTTAGACTATATCATATACTATACTTTCGGGCCAGCTAGATTGCGCAGTGGATAGGGCACCAGCTCTGGAGTCAGGAGGACCTGAGTTCAAATCTGGCCTCAGACACTTGATGCTTACTAGCTGTGTGACCCTAGGGTAAGTCACTTAACCCCAGCTACCTCACCAAAAACAAACAAAAAAATGAATACTTTTCAGACAACTATGGGAAACAGTTATGAGATGGAACTTAAAAGAATTGGACTAGATCTCTCTGTTTCGACTACTGCCTCAATTATATTTTCTAGAATATTGTAGTGCTCATGATCCCAATGTATATAGATCATATTAGTATATTTCCACCTAGCCACTATCATTGGAGAATAGTGGCTATTCAGATGGGCAACAGCATTGCATCAGAGATGGAAAAGCAAAATTTTGGAGTTAGACTGGACCTCAGAAGCCTTCTGTGTAGTCTAACCCATATCTGAACAAAAACGCTTTTATTATATGCCTGACAAATTGTCTTCCAGCCTTTGCTTGAAGGCTTTCAGTACGTGACAGTCCACTAATTCTGGAATCAGTTTATTCCACTTTTGGATAGCTCCAACTGTTAGTCATTATTTTTGTACATTAAGCTTAAATTTGCCTATTTGTAACTTTTACCTATTTGCCCTATGTCCATCCTTAACATCTAAGCAAAGAAAAAAATTAATCTATTTTTAATCTATGAACATGTTCTTCAGATAAAGAGAACTATCCTGATACCTTTAAGTATTCTATTCTGCAAACAAATATCCGTGTTCTTTTCTTTTTAAAAATATTTTAACATTAATTTTTAAAAATGTCGAGTCCCAAATTATCTTCCTCCTGCTCCTCCCCCATTCATTGACAAAGCAAGCAATATGATATTAGTTATACATGCAAAATCATACAAAATATACTTCCATATTAGCTATGTTGTGAAAACAAAAGCAAGAAAAAAGTTCAATCTGCATGTAGAGTTCATTAGTTAACAGTCTTGGATCATTGTCTTGATCAGAGTAGCTAAGTCTTTCACATTTGATCATCACTACAATATTGTTGGTACTCTGGTTCTGCTCACTTCACTCTGCATCAGTTCATATGTGTCTTCCCAGGTTTTTCTGAAACCATCTTTTTTTTTTCTTTTGAAGTTTTAATTTATTTTATTTTTAATTCATAGATTAAAACGAGCATTTCCATAACATAGTATAACAAAAAAAGACAATAGCTCATGAGACTGCAAATCTATTATGTACAACTTGCCATTCCTTCTTTAAAAAAAATTCTGTCTTTCTTTGCAGAGGTTGTCTCCTCTTGCCTAGTGTGCACCCCTCTCTACATTCCTCCTCATAGAATCTCTAGTTTTCCTTAAGGTTCTTTAATGGCAATCTCTTACATGGGGTCTATATTTATCCTAGTATCTGATATTTATCTTTTTTATGGTAATTTTTATTTATTTTTTTTGTTTTCAACATTTACTTCCACAAGATTTTGAGTTCCAAATTTTCACCCCATCTTGCACCTCCCCCCACCCCAACATGGCATGCATCCTAAATACCCCTTCCCCTAGTCTGCCTTCCCTTCTATCTCTACCCCCCTTCTCTTATCCCCTTCCCCTTCAATTCTGAAAGCATCTTTTTTATTATTTCTTGTAGCACAGGAGTATTTTATCAGAATCATATACCACAACTTGTTCACCCATTCCCCAATTCATGGGCATCCCCTCAAATTTCAGTTCTTTTACACCACAAAATTAGCTGATATAAACATTTTTGTATGTATAAGTCCTTTTCTTTAATCTTTTTGGTATATAAACGTAGTCATGGTATTGCTGGGTCAAAGTGTATGTGCAATTTTATAGTCCTTTGGGTATACTTCCTAATTCTCCAGAATGGTTGGACAAGTTCACAACTCCATCAACAATGCATTAGTGTTCCTATTTTCCAACATCCTCTCCAGCATTTGTCATTTTCCTTTTCTGTCACGTTAGTCAATACGATAGGTATGGAGGTGCTGCCTCAGAGTTGTTTTAGTATGTATTTCTCTGATCAAAGTGATTTAGAGCATTTTTCATGTGACTATTGATAGTTTTGATTTCTTCTTCTGCTTTCCCAGCCCGGCACCATAGACCTTTCCAATCAACAATCCAGGTTGTCTTGGGCTGAAAATTTGTTTCATTCTGTTTTTTTTTGTGGGTTCTGCACTGTAGAATTTGTTTAGAACCATTTTTACAGGTATTTAGAGAGGTTTGGGGAAAAACTCAAGCAAGTCACTGCTTTTACTCTGCCCTCTTGGCTCCGCCCTCTGAAAATTGCCCTTTCATATCTTTGACCATTTATCCATTGGGGAATTACTTTTTTTGTTGTTTTTATAAATTTAGCTCAGTTCATTTTATATTTGAGAAATGAGCTCTTTATCAAAGAAACTTGTTATAACATTTCCCCCCAGTGTCCTGCTTTTCTTCTAATTTTGGCTGTGCTCATTGTGTTGATGCAAAAGCTTTTTAAATTTCATGCGATTGAAATTATCCATTTTACTTCCCAATATCTCTCTATTTCTCAGTTGGTCGTGAATTTCTTCCTTACACAAAGATCTGACAGGTAACATTTTCTGTAGTCTTCTAATTTACTTATGATATCACCCTTTATGTCTGAATCACTTATCCATTTTGACCTCATTTTGGTGTGTGGTACCCACATTCCTTTCAATCAATATTCATGTGATGTGATCCCAAGACCTTTTATTCTCCTGATTGCCCTCTTCTAGATGGCCTCTGGCTTCCTTCCTAAAATATGTTACCAAGAGATAAACACAACACATCAGACTCTCTGAAGTAGGGCAAAGGATGATAGGACTGCTATGAGAATCTAAATAATGTGAGCTCCTGTAGAGCAGGAATTGTCTTTTCTCTTAGTATTCCCAGCACTTAGTACATCACTTTGCACCTAGTGATAATGAAATACTTAATAAAATACTTTATTCATTCATCATAACATAGCTAAAGTTGTTTATAATCCTTAAAAATGCCATATCAATGTTGCTATTGTTATTAGTGCATGAGGTCACAAAGAGTTGGACACAAATGAAAGACAGCAACAAAATTGTTATTATTATGTCACTAATTAGGGATATGAAGCATGCTATGAATGTGGTAGAAAATACCCAGCAATAAAAATCGAAGAATGGGACTCTAGTCGTGAATGTAGCAATTGACAAGTTTGGGAATGATGAGCTATTGCTACATCTCTGGCCCTCAGTTTCCCTTGTCTATGAAATGAAGAGACTGGACTAATCAGTCTCTAAGGTCTTTTTTAGGTGTAATGTCCTGCGAGTCTGTGCTTTACTAAAATATACAAGATCAAGAGAAACAGTGGCAAGTAGTATGATAATTTCTTGGGGTTTGAGAAGTTCTTTTTTCATAACGGTTCTGTGAGGTAAATAGTATATTAATAGATTTTTAAAATGGCAACTGTGACATAGTATTTTTACTGCTATTATTAAGCATATCACAGGATGATGTTAACATTTTATGTCTTCTTCACATTAAAACTAGAAAACCCTGACCAGTCCTTATATTCAGGAAGCTTATGAGCCCACAAATACATCATCTCTCCTTAAAAAATGTTAAATATCTTTCTATTTATTTGGGTCCAGTGGTAGAGGTACTTATTTAGAAATTATAAGAACATATATTGGGAAAATGGGATTTTGATTGTCCTTAATATTGTTTTTCATTAATTTTCTATTCTGAGTATTTCCTCTTATGGTGACTCGTAGGTTTTGTGTAATGGTCAACGAGAAGCATTTTTTAAGTCGTAGACAGATGGATTTGTTTCTTAAACTTGTTCTGGTGTTCTATACATTGAAGCAGTGTCAGAATTTTTGTGCCATCTACAAGCTTTCAATAATATGCATTTTTTGTTTACATGGGTATGATTGTAGAGGCTGTAGGTGTGAATTTTAGCTTGCCCCTTTCTTCCTTCCCCACCTTATTAGAACATAAATTTCTTGAAAGCAAGGATCATATTTTAAATGTCTTAATATCCCCCAATGCTCTGGCACAGTGGATCATAGGATGATGACCTCATAGCTAGAATGGATGCCAGAGATTATCTAATTTATTGATGAGGAATCCAAGGACCAAAGGAGTTTTGACTTCCTTCTAGTTGTACAAGTAGTAAGTAAATGCAGGGCCCAAACTCAGGTCTTTGACCTCCAGAGTCAGGGCTCTTTCCATGATGACACAGAGGCCTCATGTCATGTAGATAATATGAGCTTAATCAAACTTTGAATGAAAGAAAAAATGAATGGATTGTAGTTGATCAATAAAAGTCCCACATTTTAAAAAAATCAAAGCTTTGTGCTTTGCAACTGCAACACCTTATTCCAATTGTTGTTTGCTCTTCCTTCTCGAAGAGGACAATGACATCAGGAAAGTGATGTCATGACTTTCAAGTGAATTGAATTTAAGTGAAGCAGGGCTATGTAAAGTCACCACCCTCACTCTCTCCTCTGGGTCCAGTGGCAAGAAATAGATCAGGATGAATGGGAATGGCCCCAGATGCAGTGGGAGACCTTGGCCTTTTTAAGCTAAGATCTTTCCCAGGTGTCAGTTTGTCTGAGACAATGCCTATTCAGTGATTAAAGCTGGGTAAAAATGAGACAAAGAATGGCCTCTTTAACCTAATTAAAAAAAATTCAATCTGGGAGGGGAAGACCCTTAGGTTTTTTGGCCAAAACAGAAACAATTGCTATTTACACTCAATCTGAGCCATCAGAACCAAACAATGGGACTAGGTCTAGGACCTATTGTTGGCCAATCCATGAGAGCCAGAGTGATTTGGTTTTACAGCATTATCCACAAAAATAATTCTAGCCTGTAAACCTCAAGATATCTTGCAAGGTTTCAGGGATCAAAACTTACATTCTTTTGGTTAGAGCACCCATTGGTAAGGGTATATTTCCTTTGTGGACAGAGGGAAAGGAGGGAAGGAAAGATAGAAGCAATGAGCTGCATTGCCCAACTGGAGCTGGTCAATTGGGTCCCAAGTGTGGGGGGGGGACTCACCATAAGAACAGAGGATTACACTAGCATCCTTTAATGTGTGTGTGTGTGTGTGTGTGTGTGTGCATGTGTGTGTTTAATCTGTAGGGGCTACCGTTTTATTTAGATGGAAATAACTCCATGACAGTCAGTTTAATTAGATTGTAGTATCATAGTACTTGGCTCAGAACTCAATAAAGCCCTAGTCACTAAATTTATTTTAGCCAGCTGTGTGATAGGTAATAATTGCTCAGGTCACAGTAGGCAAGCTCTTTCTCTGTTCTCTTCTATCTGTCATGCATACAGATTGTTGCTGGACATTGGAGGTGGTTTGAAGAAGGAAGGAAGGAGGGAGGGAGCTATGTTGATTTGCTATCACTTCTGCTAGGAAGATGGTTCTGTGATTATTATGGTTTGTAGAAGAAGCCAGGATGTCCATTTTATTCAGAAAATGTTTGCTTAGTTAAAATCATTATCAGAACATGTACATCAAGAATGGAAGGATGTGTAGTGGAAAATCAAGTCTAGACCTATGTAGACATAACAAATGAAACCCTTTGGCACAAAGATATTGGACATTGTGTGGGCCCGAGCTCATATCCAACTATAACTGTGGCTGTTCCCTCTTTAGGGAGGGAATCCCTATGAGACAGAAAAAATGCTTTATTGATAAAGACAATAATACTTTGCATTTCCACATCTGTTGTTTTGTTCTGGCCCTAAATGACAGAGCTAGAGTAGGCATAACTGTATTACTCACTGCAGATTAAACACATTTAAACATATTTTCCAGCCTCCATGCTTTCTCTCTTTTCTCTTCCAATTAAAATAGTGCTTATCCTTTCAAGTCTAGCTCAAGTAGCATTCCTCCATAAAGGCTTCTTTTATTCCAATCTGGAAGTGAGCTGGCCATCCTCTAAATTCTTACAGTACTTTATCTTTTTTTTTTTTTGCACGCAACATCAATGTTTTTGGATAACAGAGCCTAAGAAAGGGTAGTACTTTCCACTTTTCATATGCCCTTTCTAAAATTTGAAGGCTTCTTAATCATAGATCTAGTCCTGAAGACACTTCAGAGGTCATTTAATTGAAACTGATCTTTTTACAGATGAGGAAATTGAGGCCCAGAGGCTAAATGACTTGCTCACATAGGCAGCGTCGGAAGCATAATTTGAACTCCAGGACCTCCAACTCTGGAGCCATTATGTTTTCTAATATGCTGCTATTAGATCCATAAAGGGCCTAGGAAATTATCAAATCCAATTGCCTCCTTTTTACAGGAAACTGACTCAGAGAGGTGGTTTGCCCCAATTTAAGTACTGCTAAGCTTGTCTAGTGCTTTTCTCTTTATTCACTTTCCTGTCCTTTCTTTCTTCCTTCCTTCCTATCTGTTTGTCTGTCTCTTTGTCTGTTGTGCCTATTTTGTGTTATAGTTATTTTTATATGTCATATATTATATCCCCTACTGTTTCAGAAAATCATTGTAATGACTGCTGTTGATTTCTTTGTCTTTCCTTCAGTGCTAATCCAGGTGTTAGGCTTCTGACAGATACTTAGGATAGCTAAATAGCACAATGGATGGAGTTTTGAAATTGGAATCAAGAAGACCTGAGTCCATACTACTTTGTAACCCTAAGCAAGTCACTCCATTTTTTAGTTTCTCAGTTTCCTCATCTGTAAAATGGGCATAATCACAATAATACTCATACCTTACAGGGTTTTTGGGAGGCCCAAATGATATAGCTTTTGTAAAGTGCTTTACAAATTTCAAAACACTGTTTAACTGTTAGCTATCATCGTTAATATTTACTATTTTTCACTAAATTTAATTCTACACATTTTTATAGACAAAGAAATCAAGGCCTACTTGTGATTTGCCCAAAGTAAATAAATGCCAAATTAGGATGAGGATTGTAGTTTACCAGTTATTCTCTGGTGCTTTTTTCATTTTCCTACTGATATTTCTGTGGAACTTCTCACACAACATGCAGTACCCTGGCCAGCTGTATGCAGTTTAAAAGTTGCAGTATCAACCCTGCTTTGACGAAAGTTATTGTCTTAATTAACAGAAGCCATTTAAATAATTAAAGTATATAAGTGGACTATTTGATTTATTACTGCCTGTACCAATTTTCTGGTGTTTCCATGATGACTGGAAATCATGGAATATTTCCATCTCTGAAGATGTAAGGTTGAAGACCACCTACAGGACAATGGACAGTGGAGAGGTATATGCTAGGCATGAGGAAGCTGCAACAGATTTCATGGTATGTCAGAGAAGTGGCATAAAGGTTATCAGAGAATAACCCATATTTAGTTCTATACCTGTATTTGTGTATCTATAACTATCACTATCTTTCTGTATCTCTATGTGTCTCTCTGGAAAAGAAGATGAGTGATGTTTATATTATAGCAAGAGCTAGGGACTTTATCTGTGTGGATGCAAATATCAAGACAGCTTGAGGAAGGCCAAGAGTCCCATTGGCTGGGCAAGCATGGATGGATTGCCACCATCCTTCACTGGAGAGAGCACCATCGTTAATGAGATCGCAGATCTAGTAACTGAGTGCCCTGTATCCAGCTATTCTAGTGGACTTTAATTATTATGTTTTATTAACCAACAAAGGAGAGGTAGCATGGTATAATAGTGTATTGAGAGTAGATATTGAAGACAGGAAGACCTAGGTTCAAGTCTTCCCTCTTACCCATATTGGCTTATGGCTCCAAGCAACACTCTATATAAATCACAGAGAATGTTCTGACTTTCATTGGTATGGGTCACAGGGGTGGGGAACATGTGGCCCTTTAGGTTCTCAAGTCTAACCCTAAAGGGCCACATGTGACTTTGAAGCTGCAGGTTCCCCACCCTTAGCATAGGACATTTACTAACCTGCAAATCCCCTTTACCAATCAATTCATGGATCCAAATACTTTCCAGTTCACTATTCTAAAAGAATGCTAACTAAAATAAGTGCTCTGCCAAGCCATAAAAAGAGACATTTAAAACTTACAAAAAGATGGCTTTATTCACTATAGTAGATAAAAACATTTTAACTTCAGAATATTCAATTGACATTCTTAAGCTTTATTTTTATAACTTGCCTAAGTTTAGTAATATTTAGCTCACAGCCAAAAGATGACAGAGAGAGTAATGGGAAACATGAGCATTCTTTTCCTGGTTCATATTTTTTTGGACAGCCACATTACTTAAAGTAGACAATGTGATAACGGGATAGAAATACTGAAATATTTGTTTCCCTCCCAGAGTTTTTAGTTGACAATTCATTATGAAGAAATTCACAGAAAACATCATGGTCTGCAACCTAATCCAATCTTGATTTTTTTAAAATAAATTTATTTATTTTTAGTTTTCAACATTTACTTCCACAAGATTTTGAGTTCCAAATTTTCACCCCATCTCGCCCCTCCCCCACCCCAAGATGGCATGCATTTTGAATACCCCTTCCCCTAGTCTGCCTTCCCTTCTATCTCTCCTGCCCTTCTCTTATCCCCTACCCCTTCTATTTTCCTGTAGGGCAGGATAGATTTCTGTACCCCATTTCCTGTATTTCTTATTTCCCAATTGCATGTGAAAACATTTTTTTAAACATGTGTTTTTAAAACTTTGGGTTCCAAATTTCCTCCCTTCCTCCCTTCCCACCCACCTTCATTGAAAAGGCAAGCAACTCAATACAGGTTATACATGTGCAGTTATGCAAAACACTTCCATAGTAGACATACTGTGAAAAACTAACTCTCCCTTAATCCTATCCTGCCTCCCCCATTTATTCTATTCTTTCTTTTGACCCTGTCCCTCCTCAGAAGTATTTGTTTCTGATTACCCCTGTTCCCAATCTTCTCTCCTCTCTATCATCTCCCTACTCTCTTGTCCCCTTCCCCCCCCCCATTTTCCTGTAAGGTAAGACAGATTTCCATACCCAATTGAGTGTGTATGTTATTCTCTCCATAAGTGAAATCCTATGAGAATAAGATTCATTCGTTCCCTCTCATGTTCCCCAGTTTCCCCTCTACTGTAAGAGCCTTTTCTTTTATGGGTTTTTTTTGTGAGATAATTTATCCCATTCTACCTCTCTATTTCTCCATTTAGTATAATCCTCTCTCACCCCTTAATTTTATTCTCCAGATATGACCCCTTTATCTTCAACTCACCCTGTGCCCTCTATCTATCCATCTATCTATCTATATATCATCTATCTATCATCCATCGATCTAGTGATCTATCTATACATATATATGTGTATATATATATATATATTTACATACATACATATATTTTTTCCCTCCAACTATCCTAATACTGACAAAAGTCTCATGAGTTACAAATATCATCTTTCTATGCAGGAATGTAAACAGTTCAACCTTAATAAGTCTCTTATGATTTCTCTTTCTTGTTTACCTCTTCATGTTCCACTTGACTCTTGTATTGGAAAGTCAAATTTTCTATTCATCTCTGGTCTTTTCATAAAGAATGCTTGAAAGTCCTCTATTTCACTGAATGACTATTTTTTCCCCTGCAGGATTATACTCAGTTTTGCTGGGTAGGTGATTCTTGGTTGTCATCCTATCTCCTTTGCCCTCTGAAATATTCTATTCCATGCCATGTGGTCCCTTAATGTAGAAGCTGCTAAGTCCTGTGTTATCCTGATTGTGTTTCCACAACATTTGAATTGTTTCTTTCTGGCTGCTTGTAATATTTTTTCCCTTGACCTGGGAACTCTGAAATTTTGCTACAATATTCCTAAGAGTTTTACTTTGAGGATCTCTTGCAGGAGGAGATTGGTGGATTCTTTCAATTTCTGTTTTGCCCTCTGGTTCTAACATATCAGGGCAGTTTTCCTTGATCATTTCTTGAAATAAGACGTCTAGGCTCTTCTTTTGATCATGGCTTTCAGATAGTCCAATAATTTTTAAATTCTCTCTCCAGAATCTATTTTCCAGGTCAGTTGTTTTTCCAATGAGATATTTCACATTGTTTTCTAATTTTTCATTCTTTTGGATTTGTTTTGCAGTGTCTTGATTTCTCATAAAGTCACTAGCTTCTAATTGTTCTATTCTAATTTTTAAGGAAGTATTTTCTTCAGTAAGCTTTTGGACTTCCTTTTCCATTTGGCCAATTCTGATTTTGAAGGACTTTTGCTCCTCATTGGCATTTTGGACCTCTTTTACCATTTGAGTTAGGCTATTTTTTAAGGTGTTATTTTCTTCAGTATTTTTTGGGGTCTCCTTTAGCAAGCTGTTGACTTGTTTTTCATGATTTTCTTGCATCACTCTCATTTTTTCCTCTGCTTCTCTTACTTCTCAAAATCCCTTTTGAGCTCTTCCAAGGCCTGGGACTGATTCATATTTTTCTTGGAGGCTTTGGGTATAGGAGCTTTGGCTTTGTTGTCTTCTTCTGGTTGTATGTTTTGATCTTCTTTGTCACCAAAGTAAGATAATATAGTCTGACTCTTTTTGCACTGCTTGCTCATGATCCCAACCAATTACTTGAGTTTTAAACTCTTTGCTAAGGTAACAGTCTGCTTCCAATGTGGAGAATGTACTGTCCCACGCTTCGGGGGTTTATACAGCTATTTTCAGAGATACTTCTAGGGACCTGTAAATTTTCAGTTCTTCCAAGGTGGTATGATAAGGGACGAGGTGTTTTCTCTCCACCACCACAACAAGCTCCACCACGACCAGCACTCATCCTCACCCTATGACCACTCCCTCAGAACTGTGACCCAGATCCAAGCACCAGTAAAGCAAGAGATTCCTGCCTCAGCCCTGTCAAAGAGATCCCTGCAATCCCCCTCTGATCAGCCACTCAATTCCCCCTCAGTCTGTGGGCTAGAAGCTCAGGAGGTAGCCACCATCCTGGGCTGCACTCGGGACTTGCAGCTGAGATCTAGCTTCTCTCTCACTGTAGTCACAGACTTTTCCCACTGACCTTCTAAGTTGTCTTTGGTGTTCAGTCCTCTGAGGCCTACTCCAGGGTCACTGCGGCTAAACTGCACTCTTCTCCCCACCCACTGCAATACAACTTTCTGATCAACCATCCAGGTTGTCTTGGGCTGAAAATTTGTTTCATTCTGTCTTTTTGTGGCTTCTGCTGCTTTAGAATTTGTTTAGAGCCATTTTTTAACAGGTATTTGGAGGAGTTTGGGGGAGAGCTCAAGCAAGTCACTGCTTTCACTCTGCCATCTTGGCTCCGCCCCCCCATCTTGATTTTGAAGAGAAGATTTCTTCAGTGGTATTTTTCCCCCATCAAATATGTGCTTTTAGAAAAGGAAATGCAAAGCAAACAAAAAATGGCATTAAAATACACACACACAAACACACACACACACACCCCTCTTCCTACCCCATGGTGGATTTGATCCATTAAGCTACATTGTCATTGATCTTTAAGATTATTTTGCATATAGAACATCGAATTTCCTTTGATGCCATGGTTTGTATTCTGATGTTTCTGCAAGACCTTAAGTGGAATCTTTTTAAGTGTGTCTTGATAATTTTCTACCAAAAAAAATGATGGTTTTCTGATGATATATTTTGGCCACTTGGAATACACAATAAGATAGGGTTAACATTTGACAGGGTTTGTGATTTTATTTTTTAATGCACAATAGTGCCACATTTCTTCTTTAAATCAAGGCTATCTCTGGCAAGGACTACTCCCTGCTTTGTTGTTCACTTGTTTTCAGTCATGCCTGATTTTTTGTGATCTCATTTGGGGTTTTCTTGGCAAAGATACTGGAGTGGTTTGCCATTTTGTTCTCATTTTATAGATGAGGAAACTGAGGCAAACAAGGTTAAATGATTTGCCCCCGGTCACATAGCTAGTAAGTGTCTGAGACTAAATTTAAACTCAGGATGAGGAGTCTTCCTAATGCCAAGCCCAGTACTCTATTCACTGTGCCATTTAGATGTCCCTATCCCCACCTCATTGAACTCTCCCTATCTGTGACAGAGTTAAAATAAGGAATAACATCTGATGGAGTGATTGCATGTAGTGATCACATACACTATATTCTCATCTTACCTCTGCTTCTGGGACACGGGGAATGGTGGTGGTGGTATATATTATTAACTTTTCATCAGGGCCTCCAATGGTTTTTCATTTAATCAAGGAATTTCCTTGTGGTGATCTTTTTCATTTATATTGCTGTAGTCATGGTGTGGTTTGCAATTTCATAGATAATGTTACCTTTGGGTCACTGATTAATTAAAATATTTTAGGGAATAGTCCATTTACCTTTTTTGATGGAATGTGATAATCCAATGTATTAGAAGAAACAGCATCTTAAAGCTGATTGCTTAAACATTTTTCTTGTTTAAATATTTTAATTTAAATAATATTTATATTGGTGATTATTAAATATTATTAATTAATATTAAATAAATTAATTTAAATAATATTAAATTATTTAAATATTTCAGTATAACTAACCAATTTTGTAATCCTATGGCTTTTCTTTTTCACTTTTAAAATATTATTTTGAGAAGTTACACAGGCTCCACTAGATTGCTAAAGAAGTCTGTTTCACACATAAAAAAAGGTTTTCAGAAGCCTTGCTCTAGAGCAAAATTTTGATGAGTTAGCTCCATTGACTTAATCTATTTGGAATTGGGCAAGCAAGAAGAATTAAAACATAAATCTCTTACTGTCCAATGCATGCAACAGTGAAGTAAAAATGAAAGGGAAAAAAAAGGCGATTAGTTGGGCCAGCTTTCACCCGGTTTTTGTACTTAGAAAATTCAATCCATTTCAAGGAGTAATTAATGTAGTAAAGGAGTAATGGTGGGTCCTTCCTCAGAAATAGCAGTTTGGAAGAAGGGAAGGTTTAGAGGGAAAGATAAATAGTTTTGTTTTGGACATGTCAAATTTAAGATGTCTCTAAGACATGTGATTTGAAATATTCAGTGAACAATTGGTGATATGGTATTACTCCAGGAAGAGACTAGGACTGGATAGTTCTATCTATCTAGGGATAGATAGGCATATAGATCTTGATCTATGTATCTGTGGGGCACCTGCCTTGAGATGACAATTCAATCCATGGGAGCTGATGAGGTTACCAAGGGAGAGAGTGTAGAGAGAGAAGAGAGTCTAGGACAGGACTTTGGGGAAACCCATAGTTAGGGTTATGAAATGGATGATTAGCCAGTAAAAGATACTAAGAAGGGGACAAGGAATCAGATAAAAAATGAAGACAACCAGGAGACAGTAACTCAAGAACATGAAGAGGAGATGAGTATTTAGGAGCGGAAAGGGTATTTATTCATCAGCGTCCAAAGGAGCAGCTAACTCAAGAACAATGTGAACTCAAGAAAGAACATTACATTTGCCAATTGCAATTGGTAATTTTGGTGGAAGTAGATCCTGTGGAATGATGCCATTGTAGTAAACAGTTGAGGAGGAAATGAGAGGAGAGGAACCTGAAGGAGCAGGAGTTTGTGGGGAAAAAAGGAAACAGACATGGAGGAGGATAGCGTGAGGGAATTGACTGCCATGTGGTGTCCATCACCATCCATGTGACTTTCTCCTCAAACAAAAGAGCTTTTCCTGGCTATCATTTCCTTAGCTTCTTCAGGGCAGGAACTATCCTTCTTTTGGATTTCTTTCCACAGCTCAATGGTTGACACATAGTAAGTGCTTAATCAATATTCTTCATACCTACCTTCATTCATCATGACTTTCATTAGTTTTAAGATTTAGTCAAATGAAGAAATGCAGTATTATTCCCTGAGTAATCTTTACTTGTTCAGCACTAATTATAAGGTCATGCCAGCTTATAACAACATGCTATTTTTCTAAGAAAGCATGCACATGCATACATAATGAAGTGTATATGCTTCTCCCCTTTTTTATTCCTTTCATTCCAGTACATTTTTCTTTCCTTTTTAAATTTTTTTCCATGCTCTTCTGATTTATTTGATTTTATTTTTAATTTATGGAATAAAACAAACATTTCCATAACATACTACAATTAAAAAAAAGATGATGCATATGATACTGCAAATCTACTATGCACAACTTGCTGTTCCTTTCAAATATACAATGAAATTATCATGTAAATTTCTGTTTTTCTCTCCCCCTAACCACATCCTTTTTCCTATAATATTTCTTTTCATCATATTCAGGAGCTCTTGTTACCTGAACCACTTTTGAACCATGATATTTATTGGGAATGACTATTTACATGAAGGAGAATATGAAAAATTAGGAGTTTAGATTCATTTGAAGTTGTAAGATTTTTGGATTTATTTGTCTGGCATATTTTAGATACATTTCTTTACCTGTGACATCATGGATTATTTCACAATGATACAGTCTGACCTGACTCAGAGGAAAGACTGACAGATGGCACTTAATTACCATTGATTTTCAGATTTCCAAGCCATAAATGTACTTACTTATGTATTAAGAATAGATAATACAATACAATTGTACTTCTTGCTTCAAGACAATTCAATATAGTGAACAGTTATTAAACAGCTGTCTTGTGTAAAACATGGCAGAAGATTTATTACTAAAAGAATTTCCAGCCTATACTTTCTTTCTTTATTTAGAAGAGGAATGGTTAAAATAACCTAAATATCTTAAAATAAAGTTGATTCTGGCTGGGTGAATCAGGCCCCTTCAGAGAGGAGGAAATCTACAAAAAAAAGACATCTAGAGCCATGAATCAATATCATAGTTTGGTTCCTGACTCTAAAATATTTCTCCCAAATCCTGTGTACAATTTAAGGTTTGCTCACTTAAGCTCCTACAATGTGCTAGGCACTGTGCTAAGTGCTGGGGATACAAAAAAAGGGAAAAAGACAGAACCTGCCCTAAAGGAGTTCACAGTTTATTGGGGAGAGACAAGGTGCAAACAACCATGTACAAACTGCATATAGGCTAAATTGGATGAAATGGCATTAGAATGAAAGACTTCCTATAGAAGGGGAGATCTCTTTTTTGTCTATGTAAGCATAAAACTGAATAGTTCCTATCATTTATGGGACATGTGAGGTTGGGCTATTGTCTAAATAAAACTACCCTCTCAAGAGCACTTCTGTATACAGTTTCATTACTTGGAACAGAAACAGGACGCAGTAAGTTTTTATGAAGCGGGTGTGCTTCTTGTATTCTTCATGTCTTCCTGTTTTATATACTATCAATAAACCCTGTAGTTAGAACACCTTACTGCGAGACCTTGTCTGTGTTCCTTGAATTCCCAAATATAACATAATAGTTCATCAAAACCAGGGGTCGGTAACCTGCAGCCCTGAGGCCACATATGGCCCTCTAGATCCTCAAGTGAGGCCAGTGGACTGAGGCCTTGAGGCCGCAGGTTCCTTTCCCTCAATCAAAACTATCTTATTTCAAATAGATTTGACCATAACTGAAAATTATCTTAAAGAACTTCTGTTCTTTCCCAACTTTTGCAAGATAAGAGGCTTTCTAGTGTTATAAAAATATTTCAGCATGATGTATTAACCAAAAAAAGACCTTTATTAAAAACCAAAAACAAAAACCAAAAAAAAAATCATTTTGTCTTTGAGGTCTTTTTCAAACATTTGCCTGAAATAGGATTTTGAATATTATACTTCCAGCTGTACTTATGTGCTGATGTTTTCAAAATAAAGATGGTGAATAGAATTGTTTAATTTTTTCTAATGTATGACTGACTTTAAATCTATTTTTTTCTTATTTCACTGGTGACTCTGTGTGTCATCAGTGTGTATGGGTGTTTCTGTGTGTGTGTGTGTGTGTGTGTAATATTTGGAAAGGATGATGAAGAGATGAAGATAAGGGTTTTTTTGAAGGTATATTTTCTTAGAATTACCTTAATTCATTGATGCCATTGCTATCTCTTTGAAAGAGCTGAACTAAAATTAAGAAAAAAACAGTTATTGCATCCAAATCTTGCTGTCTTTGTATTTTAACTAGAATTAATGAAATGATGAAGCAATCAGCTATCTCAGTGTGGTGGCTGAAAGCTTTGTGGAACTTTGGAATCCTGCATTAAATTGGTACCACAGGTTTGAGGCACTTTGTGGGTCTATACTCCTCTCTACATAACTGTGATCTCTGACCAATGTCTTTACCACTTAGAGTCAGGCAAAGGACATAATTAGTTAAAAACAATGGAATCTAAGGAAAGTAAGAAATAAATAATAGCTAGTATAAATGCAGTGCTTTAAGGTTTGCAAAAACACTTTACATTTATTATTTTATTTGAAAGGGAAAAAAACTGAAAAAAAATACTTTAGAATAAGCAAACATCATTTCACCAAGTGATATTATGGAGTGATAATAGGTATACATTACCTCGGGATGGACTGAGGAAATGATAAAGATTCAAGAGTGGAATCAAAAGACCCTCTGGGAGTGAGAGCTGCATGAACTCAGTCAGCAATAAGTTAACAAAGAAATGTTGAAAATATGATAGATTCATGTGGATCTGTTCAAATGTAGGGGTTTATAGGCCAGGTCATGGCCATTAAAAAAGAACAACAAGAAGAAAAGGGTTAACCTCAAGAAGCTTGTACTTGGGAGTTTATGTAAGTTATTCAAAGAATGAGTGGTGACATTGAAACATATCAGTATAAGGTATAAACATTTAGCACTTCAATCAAGTAAGCATTTAGTAAGGCCTACTCTATGCCAGGTTCTCTGCTAAGTGCTGGGGATACAAAAAAGGAGAGGACAGTCCCTGCCCTCAAGGTACTTACAATCTAATGGAGGAGAGGATGTGTGAACAAATATATACAAAGCAAGCTATATATAAAGGATAAATAGGATATGATTAACAGAGGGAAGGCACTAAAATTAAGAGGGATTGGGGAAAGCTTCAAGTAAACAAAGGGATTTTATTTCAGATAGGACTTCAAAGAAACTAGGCAGGTCAGCAGGTGAAGCAGTAGGAGAGAGAACGTTCCAAACATGAGGGTCAGCCAGGGAAAATTCTCAGAGCAAAGACATGGCAGAGTTTTTCCACAGATTAAGTTTTTAATAATATATTTTAGTATATAAAAATGGGTTGTTGAGTGAGTTAATCATAACATAATTGAGTTGCAGATTATGGCTGTGGTCCCTTTATAAAGCAGTTCATCAGTCATAATATTATAATTAAGGCTGGAAGGACATCTCAAGGACAGCTCTCAAGGACATCTAGTTTGACTCAGTTTACAGATGACAAAAATGATGCCCTGAGCATTTAAGTATCACAATATCACACAGCTGGTAAACCGCAGGTGGGCAGGTAGGTGGTTTAGTGGATGGAGGGCTGGTCCTAGAGTCAGGAAGACCGATCTTCCTGAATTCATATCTGGGCTCAGACACTTGTTAGTTGTGTGACTCTGGGCAAGTCACTTAACCCTGTTTGCCTCAGTTTCCTCATCTGTAAAATGAGCTGGAGAAGGAGATGGTAAACCACCCCACTATCTTTGCAAAGAAAACCCCAAATGGTATTATAAAGATTTAGACACGACTGAAAAATGACTGAGCAACAATAGTAAACCTCAGAGGTTGGGTCCCCTGCTAGAGTAAGTACTCTTTCACCATACCACAGTGTTTCTCTGATTCATCAATACAGAGTTTCCCCCAATCGATTGTTGTTCACAGTAGGGGTAAGACAAAAAAAATGCGTGCATGAATCAGTAGAATTCACCCTTTGAAGCTTTTGCTCAAATTCATTGTAATCCCTGCACTAGGAAATATAACCATAGGATATTGTGCATGTAGGAAATTATTCTATTCCATAGGATTATAATTTTTTGTGTTCTCTCTCTTCATCTGTGCCTTATGGTTTCCTTGCCTTCCATCAGGACTCAGCAAAAGTCTGACCTTCTCCAAGAAAGAAGCCTTTCCCAGGCTTCCTTAATCTTAATGCCTTCTTTTTGGGATTATTTCCCATTTATCCTACATATACCTTGTTTGAATGTTTTTCGCATGTTATTTCCCTCATTAGATTGTGAGTCCCTTGAGAGCAAGGACCATCTTTTGCTTTTCTTTGTGTTTTCAGTCTGTCTGCCCAGTGCCTAGCAAATACTTGGTGCTTAATATATGCTTGTTGACTTGCCCAGAAAGGACCTTGAAAATAGCTGAGTCCAATGCCATCCTTGTATACATATGAAGTGATAGAGGATTAGAGGGAAAGTGACTTGCCCAAGACAGGTAGTTAGTTGATTTGAGATTAGAACCCAGATACTCAGACTCAAAATCCAGGCTGCTTTCCATCATTTTCATTTGCCTTATATAGTTAGAACAAATCCTTGGTTATTACATATTAAAACCACAAGATCCACAGAGCTGGATTAATGTCAAATGTTATTGCTATAGTTATTAAAATTAATGAGGTAAAGGCAGATTAAACTTATTAAAATACATTAAAATTCTATGTATATGTGACCCCCATTAAGAATTAGATTAGTGCTTCTGTTTATACACATTCAGCTCAGTCATATGTAGGAATGGTATTTGTGCTGATTACAGTGTGCGACATTGTGATAAAAATAATTTTCTGTTACGAAAATGAGGAGCTAGGAGATAGACCGAGATCAAGGGGGTGGTGGTAAATTAATGGCCACAGGCTTTCATAAATGGTATGCATCTGAGGGTCCTTGAACATGTGTTTACAGCTTGTTTGAGCCTGCCTCTCTGTAGCTTGTGCACCAGCCTTCCCGATAAATCTTCAGTCCATTTCTCATCACTCATCTCTTCACTTAGTCAGCCTCACCCCCGCCCCCTCCTTTAATGATAGACTCAAAGCCATGTTACATATCTCATTAAAACCTTAATAGCGGGAAAATATGCTTTGAAATTAGGAAATGATTGGATTTTCTGCATAAAGTGCCCCTTTCAGCAATGGTTTTCTGCATCTTGAAGGTGAAGGTAAGATATTTCTGGGAAATGTAATTTTACTCATGGTTCCCCCCCACCAACACCTCAATTTATAAAATTGTGCCTGACAGAAAACCACTCAATGCACAAATGGGAAAAAATAAAACAATAAATAAATAAAACATAAAGCAACTTCAGATAGTAAGAAAATTAAACTCCCTCCAGGTTGGTTATAGGGAATTTTTTTTTTAGAAAAACTTGCACTGTGCCCTGAAGATAAAGAGTTCTGTCTGATCAAGGGTGGTAGAGTGTTCCAGAAATATTAGTCCTACATGAAAAAGATTTTGCAGCAGTGGCCTGCTATTTACATTAGGGAATTGTGTACACAGGTGTACCAACTAATCTTAATTGTCAGAATGGAACACAGGTAAGTAGGAGAAAGGAGGATCTCAGGGAGATTGGTAAATGTGATGCTTCCTTAAGCAAATACTGACAGAGTAGTTGCTGTCTATGTGAAGTCCTGGGAAAAGAAAGGAAATAGATTGATGAAATAGATTTTGCTGTCAAGGCCATCCCATCAAATTGCTGGAACCCATTTGTGAAAAAGCTTAAGGCTTCTATTTGAAGAAAAAGAATGTAAATACTAAAAAAAAAAAGTTCAGGCTAGTGGACCGAAATATGGGGACATCTTTCTCAGTTTTAATCATGAAAATTCAATGCATTTTTGCAGGTAGCTGGGAGACCCTGGGATTCTCTCTTAACTTCCATGAGTGAGTGAGTGAGTGAATGAATGAATGAAAAAGCATGCGTTGATCACTTCCTAGGTTCCAGCACTGTTCGTAGGGGATACAAATCTGAAAGGAAAGACAATTTGTGCCCTCAAGAAGCTTATATTTTAATCAGGGAGTGTAAGCCTGGAAAGGGGCACTTTGACCCAAAAAGTTTCAGAAATGGTGGGTTGGATTGTAGGGGAATAAATTGATAAAGCTGATCCAGGAGCAGGACACATTTTATTTGCTCATCCAATTTGTGAGCTTCAGGTATGAAACAAATATGGATGTGATGAGTCTTTGCATTATTTACCTGACTGATTTTATTGTGAAGAAGCAATTTTTAAACCTTAGAATGTAATAACAAAGTAGATTATTATAATTAAACTGTTAATAAAAGATGAGTATAGATCCATAATCTTTACTGAAGGGCTCTAGGGAGGGTTGAGGATTGTATCTCTACCTCTTTAAAGTTTAACACCTTTTAAAAATTTTATCTAAACCACAGTGAGTTGAGGAGCCTCAGAGGACATTTAATCTAATCTCCACCTAAACAGGCATCTCATTCGTCATATCCCCAACAAGAGATCATAGAACCTCCAATTTAAGAGCTAGAAATGGGGAACCCTTATTTCCTATGGTAGCCCATTCCACTTCTGGGATGTCTGTATGTAATTGCTAGGAAATATTGCCTTGTAGTTAGGTGTTGCAGTGGATGGAGCACTGGGCCTGGAGTCAAGAAGACCTGAGTTTAAATGTGGCTTCAGTCACTTAGTGGCAGTGTGACCCTAGGCAAGACACTAAATCCCGGTTGCCTCAGTTTCCTCATAGGTAAAATGAACTGGAGAACGGGAAATGGCAAACCACTCTAGTATCTCTGCCAAGAAAACCCCAAAAGGGGTCATGAGGAGTTGGGCACGACTGAAAAGGACTCAACAACAGAATTGCCTCGAATAGAGATGAAATCTGTGCCTGTTTAATTTCCACCCATTGCTCCTCATTCTTCTCTTTGAGAACATGCAGAACAAGCCTAATCCCTCTTACACATTAGAGCCTTCCAAACCCTTCAAGTACGGTACATGAAGCCTACTCTTTTTCCTGACTGATTGTCCCTAGCTCCCTGATTTAATCTTTATTTGCTCTAGTTTCCAGCCTCTTAATCATTCTACTCTCCCTCTTCTGGATATTCTCCAGCTTAGCAACATCCTTCCTAAAAAGCAACCCCCAAATTGAACATAGTAAGTTGACAAGATGAGGCTTGACTAGAGCTGAAATATCAGCTTCTCTGGATAGTCCCTTTTTCAGCTGCTCCAGATTAGTTATTCTCAAGTGTCATCATCCTTGACCTCTGTTGGATTGGTAATGTTGATTGCCCCTCTGTTGGACGTAATTGTAGCTCAGCTGTCTTAAGGAAAAACAAGGGCCAGGCCATGACCAGCATCCCTTTTTGCCATAAATAGACTGCTAATATCCCGAATGGTGAGTCAGAATGCTGCTAGTGAATAGTTTTCTTCTAATCTTTCTTGCTTCCATATGTTCTGAGGGCCTTAGAAAATTTGGACCCTACCAGGACTGTAGAATTCTACTTTTGGATCTGCCCCTTGGGCTAAATCACCCATGCCTCTTGCTCCTTTGAAAACAGAGGTCAAATCTCATCTCCACACTATGATGAAGAATTAAAGTATAAGATTCTGCCTTATGTTATGACTTGTATGCATCATTTGTCTTACCTATTAGATTTTAAGCTCCTTGATGGAAAGGACCTGGTCTTAATAATAATTTTCTTTTTCTTCTGTGGAACCTTTTTTTTAAATTTGTTTTTCATGAACTTCTAATTTTATTGGTTTAATGAACTCCCATAGTGAGGAAATGCCTTATCCCAAACCAGATCAACATCTGCTCTGTGCCACAGCTGTAGAGAATGGCCTGGTGGCCATGGGAGATAAAATGATTTAACAAGGATCACAGTCAAATATGTGTTGGAAGTGGTGCTAGAATCCAATTTTCCTGACTCTGAAGCTAGGAATCTGTCTACTATGCTATGCTATCTTTTGCCTTGTATGTAGCGGCAAATATTTATTTAAAGAATGAAAGGATTAATTGCAGAATTGAAACTGAAATCCAAGTCTGACTCCTAGACCAATGTTCTTTCCATTAACATAAATATAATAATAGCCCCTGAAGGCATAACACTTTGAAGGCTAATCAGTTTCCTCACAAGCACCCTGTGAGATAGGTAGTGTATTATCATCCATAATTTATAGATGAGGAAACTGAGGCTCAGAGCCAGCCTTATGATGGCAAATATTCTGACAATTGACTCCCTGGGGAAAAAAACGTCCCCAGGTCAAGCTTTTAAAATTTAATTTATTGTTGACTTTCTCTCCATCACTTTATTAAGTCTAGACAATCGTTAGAACAGTAACTCAACCCCTGATTTGTAGAGTTTGCTAGTTTCTGCAGTGTAAATGAGTACCTTGAAAATTTAATGCTTTGCCTTTGCCAGCCAATCTGAGCTGACTCCAGCACCTCTTACTGAGATTTATTATGTGACTTTCCCAAGGTAACAGTCAGGGCTAGGATTCAAACCCAGGTCTTTTGAATGCATGACAGATGCTCTTTCAATCACACCACATTTTCCCATCCCTGGAATTCTTTGCTTTCCATCTCCCCTTGTTGACATTTGATCGGTGTTTCAAAGTCCCATGGCAGCATTACCTTATCTTATCCCTCTTCCTTCGAGTGCAAATACTTTTCTCCAATCTCATAGTTTTATGTAAATCCTTGTAAATACTAGATGCTCTCTAGTTTGTATTATATTTAGCTATATAGGTTTATCTTCCCCATATATCCAGATTGAAAGTTCCTCAATTGAAGGAACCATGTTTAATTTATCATTCTATTTCCTCCAGTATCTAGCATACCATATTGTGTGTGATGGGTGGCTAGATAGAGTAAGAGACCTGGAGTCAGGAAGACTCATCTTCCTGAGCTCAGGTCTGGTCTCAGACACTTACTATCTGTGTGACTCTGGACAAGTCATTTAACCCTATTTGCCTCAGTTTCCTCATCTGTAAAATGAACTGAAGAAGGAAATGGCCAACCACTACAGTATCTTTGCCAAGAAAACCCCAAATGGGGTAACAAAGTATTGGGCATGGCTGAAAAACAGTTGAAACAATTACACATGATAGACCCCTACAACATGTTTATGAAGGAATAATGATTTCTGATTCTGAGTCGTCTGTTCCTGTTCTTCCCTTCACTTGAAAGCCCTTCTGGCTATCTTATACCTATTCACGTTCTATCTGTACCTTCAAAGGCAAGTTTAAATTGACCTCTTTCCAGAGGACTTTTCTGCCAACTGTAGCCTATACTGATTTCTTCCTGCTCTGAATTCACAAAGTACTTATTGTCTTCGACCTTCCCTTTGGTACTGAATTTTCAAATGCAGCTTCTCCTTTTTAATTGTTATCTGTGTGTATCTTAGGATGTCAATTAGATCATAGCCTCCTGAAGGTTAGGGGCTTCTCCCTTACATTTGTATTATTATGCCCTACATTCTTCTCCATAGCTCCACATAGTAGGCTTTTGATGAATGTTTCATAGATGAACTACATTATTCTTATGAGGCATTGTGGTCTTTCACATTATGGACTTCTCAACTTGAGAGGGATGTAGAAGGTTGAAATAGATTCAGAGGAGAATGAAATAGCTAATTGAGTGACTAAAATAATGAGAAATTAAAAGGAGAAAGTGCTGGGGAAAAAGGTCATCATAATGGAATGCTGTCTTACATTTGCATTTTGCAAAGGGCTTATAAATAATAAATGTGTATTGCAAATAATATATATGTGAAAATAAATAACATCTTTTGATCTTATCAGCAGTCCTAGTCTGGTACAGACATTATCATCCCTATTTGGGACTGAATAAATTGAGACTCAGTCATGCCTATGGTCAGACATTTAATAAATGATCCAGTGGGAATTTTAATCTAATGTTTCTGACTTCAAGTTTAGCGTGCCATCCTAACAATTAGAAGAGATGATTATTTCTTCAGGGGAAGAAAGTATTCACAATATCAACATATAAAAAACACTGTGGAATGTCAGCAAACTTTATGCATTAAGAGAATAAAAGGAAATGAAAGTGTCATTGGGGAGAGGTTTAAGCTATTAATTAAAACTCTATAATGTGGAAAATAGGAGGCAGGTAGGTGGTGCAGTGGATAGAACACCAGGCATGAAGTCAAGAAAATTCATCTTGATGAGTTCAAATCTACTCTCACACACTTACTGTCAGTGTAACCCTGGGCAAGTCACTTTATTCTGTTTGCCTAAGTTTCTTCATATGTAAAATGAGCTGAAGAAGGAAATGGCAAAGCACTCCAATATATTGGCCAAGGAAACCTGAAGGTCAATATTGGCGTGATATGGTCCATAGGGTCATGAAGAGTGGGACATGACCAAACAATAACAAACAGAAAATAAGCTCTCATTTGATGAATACTTGATCCATTTAACACATGGGCACAAACATCTCTGTATATGTATATGTTATTATATGAGATCGTCTCTACATTCAAGGAACATTCCATTGGGAGCACTATGCAAATATAAGATAGTATCACCCTCCCCATATGTGTATATATTTATATATGTACACCCACACCCACCCATCATATATGTATATATGATAGATGCATATGTTTATATCAGATAGATATGCATCTATCATATATACATATATGATGGGTGGGTGTAGGTGTATGTGCATATATACATACATTTATGTGTGCATATATATGCTATTTAGGTGCTGCAGTGGATGGAGCACTGGGCCTGATGTCAGGAAACCCGGAGTTCAAATCTGGCTTCAGGTATTTCCTAGTTGTTTGACCCCAGGCAAGTCATTTCACTCTGTTTTCCTCAGTTTCCTCATCTGTTAAATGAGCTGGACAAGAAAATGGCAACCCCCCCCAGTATGTTATCATGAAGAGTCAGACATGACTGAAATGACTGAACCACATGTGTATGATATGTGTCTGTGTGTATATCTATATCTAACTATATGTATGTGGGTGTGTGTATATATATATGTGTGTGTGTCTGTGTGTGAGTGTGTACATACGATGTATGGGTGTGGGTGTATGTATGAAAAAAAAAATATATATATATATATATATATATATATATATATATATATATGTGAGTGCATGGGATAATATCTGATATTTACATAGTGTTCCCAATAGGATGTGAGTTCTTTGAGGGTAAAGCTTATCTTTTCAGTGTTTGAATCACTAAGGTTTAGTACAATGTTGGTCATAGTGTGACCTAATAAATGCTTTTTGATTGATTTCTGAAACTTTCAAAACCAAAATACCTCTACCACCCCTCCTGACAACCTTTTACTTTCTTCCTTTCCCTTGTTAGAGTGTAATCTTTTTGAGGGTAAGGGCTATCTTCATTTGCATTTGTATCCCCATCACTTGGCATAATTATTGGCATACAATAGATGCTTAATACATTTGCTTCACTGATTGTTTCATAGATGCTTTTTTTATTCATTCATATATGTATATCTATTGCAAACTTTGTGCAGATTTAGAATCTTTAATCTATTTCATGTCATTACACATACATAAACATCAATAATTCCAAGTTTTAATATTATACACACTAGAGTTAGGAAGTATCCATTCTCTAAAGAGCATTATGATTTGTGGAGGTACAAAATGCTACTTTTCTCTTTGCTGAGCAGTATCTTTTACCATGTTTCCACTGTGATACTCTCTATGTAGCTTCATGGGCAGCACTTTTGTGAGTGTTTCAGTCTTTGAACTATAAATATGTTAAAATTTTTATATTGCAAATTATTATGAATCATTATCACCAGTAAATAGTGCCATGCTCAATTTCATATTGCCTCAAGGCAAAGCAGGAAATTCACTTTTCAAGTATTACAGGTGTAGGGAGATCATCAATTACATATGATTTTCAAATTTTGCTTTTGTACTTTTTTAAAAATTAATGCTATGATTATTGAATAAATATCTGATTAAAGGTGGTGGTGTCTTGAATTGCATTATGTCCTGTTTTAATGAACACTAATTATTTCTTCATTATCTTATTTTAAAATAATGTTTTATGCTAATGGGATGCTAATTAGTAATTTGTGTAAGAATAGATTTTCAGTAAACATCCCAATACATTTCTTTATTTTGACTTCCATCCTAGCCTTGCATGAATAATCACTGATCTTTAATTAAAAAATTTTAAAGAGCATGCATTTTCATTAATATTTATAGTAATGCAAGATAGTTATTGGTATATGCTACTAATAGTAAGTATTCTTTGTATATTCCATTCCCTTCAGGAAAAGGAAAAAAAAATGGTAATTTGATCTTTGTAATAGATTATTTTGGTGGGGAGGGTGGAAGAAGGAGGTAGTGAAAGCAACCCTTTTGGTGTTAAATAGGAATGTAGCTCATTCTAGAATTAGCAACTTAAAAAAAATAGAAGATATACCTCTAGGGACCTATTGTTGTAGTTATTTTAAAAGAATTAGGGAATTCTAATTTTCAAGGTACATTTTCCAGGAATATGTTTTCTCTGTTAGTTTTATTTAATGTATATAAACTTTATTGTAATTGAAGCAGTCATCACAGAACAATTGGTTTTAAATTAGATGAAAGGTCACATGATTTTTATTATTTAAACACGCAAAATATCATATGCTTGAAAAATTAATTACGTTGATATACGCCATATACTATAGAGTCTTCTACAACTATTAGACATTATCATAGGATCATAGATTTAGATTTGTAAGGCCATCTATTAGACCCCCTTATTTTACACATGAGCGACTGAGACACAGGGATAATTATGCCTTGCTGGGGTCACAAAACTTGTAAGTGGCTGAGTCAAGTTTTAAACTTAGATCTTTCTGACTCCAAGTCTCATATTCTAGATGCTTGGCCACCTGGATTCCTTCTATATAGTCATATGACATACTTTATTTTTTTCCTCCAAAATACAAACTCGAACATTGAAGTTTTGCAGAAAACTTTCCTCATGACAACTCTGTGAATTAGGAGTGCAGATACTGTTATCCCCATTTAATAGATGAGAAAACTAGCTTTGAGAGGTGGCCTGTGGATCGTGACACAGCTAGCAAGTGTCCAAAGTGGGTTTTGAACCATATTCTTCCAATTCCAAGTCTGTCATTTTCCAGTATGGTTCCCTTTTATGATATCATCATTCTGACTTCTTTTTTTATTAATGATTCCCTTCTTAATCCCTGAATCAGAAAGTTGGGCACAGAATCTTGTTTCGGTGTAGTTATGCCGTCTATTTGATTTTGACAACACCAGCGCAGAAATTATGGCTGTAATGCACACTTTCATGAACGGTAGTGTCATAGTTTCCCATAAACCACAATTCCCAATCACACTGTGGCAATACCCAGTGTGGCCTCCATTTCTGAGAGCAACATCAAGCCCTCTACTTACTCATTTTGCCCAATAGTTGGAATTGAGTGAATCGAAACATACTGGACAAAAACATCCTGAAAGAGGTAACGTTAAGTTAGCAAGCAGTTTTCAAGGACCCGGCTAAGCAATGGCAATTAAAGAAAATCAGAAACAGTCTCTGACCTTAAGGAACTCATAGATTTAGAGAGTACCTTGAACCAAATAAAGAAGAATTTCAAAATAACATCATAAAATGCAGAAATTTTTATCTAAGAGAAGGAAATATTAACCAATATTTGTGTCTCCATTAAAAATACTGCTGTCTTGACTTCAGTGCTTCAGAAAAAAAAATTACTTATTTCTTTGATATGGACACTTCTTACCCAGATTCAAGTGGTAAACCATTCATATGTTTGTACAGGGGTTGGTAACTTGGGGTCACAGAGCAATAGATTTCCAGGCCTCTGTAAACTTAGGGAAAAATGATTTCTTTTGTAATCCTGTGTATTTTGTTTTATCTATTTAAAAATTAAAAAAAAATCCAAAGTTGTCTCTTGTTTTCACCAGACTGTCAAAGGGGTCCAAGATACAAAGAATACTTAAGAAACTCAGCTTTAAGGGAAGACTTGTTGTTGCTGAAATAAAATTATATATATATATATATGCATGTATGTGTGTGTTTACGTACACACATATACGTATATACATGCATGTGTGTGGGAGGAGAGTTATACCCCAAATGGAATATGACTTACCCGAGAGTAGGAATCATATATTACCTAAAATTTGTTTCTCCTCCAGCAAAGAGTGCACTTTTCAATAAATAGCATATCTGGAATTGAGTTCACTTGGGATTCAGAAAACCTGCTGAACAAAAAACAACTCAAAATGGTGAAAATAGCTCAATTTAGAGCAATTAAGGTATAGGCTTTTGAAGCTTCATGGACTTCCTTGATATATGTATGTATAGGCAGTCATGCCTGGAGACTAAAAGCAGGTATCAGTAATCTAAGCAGGACTCAATATTCCTCATTCCAGGTGACTTTAATATTCTTTCTGTGATATACTAGGTACCAAAAGCATGAACTTACCTGTTTTTTCTACTATGAGAGTGTGAATATCTGTGCTCTCTGGCATTTATATCATTGGGACATGTTTTAAGGTGTAAATAGCCCTTCAACATTTTTTTACCCCTCAACAAGACTTCTTTTCCTTGCTTCGTGTTTTAATTTAACAAGGAGTCAGGCACAAAGTAGTCATACTCATTATAAAACTGTCACTTTGGAAAATTAGTAAAATTCTCCACTGAGAGCTTGATGCTTTTTTATTAGGAGGCACTGGCTAATGTAAGTTATTTAGGTAAAGAAGGCTATTAGAGTGCATTCTCATGCATTTTAACAACTGTGTTATTCTGAATAAATTTGAAGGCAGTTGTTAAACTTGTTGGTAGAAATGTTCTTAACACAGTTAGTAGTTGCTAACCATTTTATTGCAAACCACTATGTAGAAATAAGGAAGCATGATAAATCGGACTAGCTATAGAATTTCAGTATTATTGCACACTTACCTTGCTGATTAATTTTTAGATTTGAAGTGTAGATGTGATCAAAATAGCAGTTTTCGCTGTGGTAACAATACATTTTACTCTCCAGTGCGTTCCACTGTTTTCCGTAGCGATTTCAAATGCGTTCTCTTTCCAACCTTCCAGTTGCTTCATCCTACCCATTTGATTTTCAATCATTTCTCATTTCTCATTCACTCACCCCTCTCCCTCACTCATCCTTTACATTTCTCACCAGGAAGGAAAGTGTTGAATATATTCAAGCATTCTTTCCTCCTTTCCTCTCCTTTCCAGGTGTTCTTTAGCCCCTCGCCCCCCTTTTTCAACCGTCCATTACATATCAACCGATATGCTTCCTTCCCTTCTTTCAAAACTCATTACTTTTCTTGATTTTAATGCAGCAAATCTTTATTAAGCTCTACCCTGTAAGAAAGGGTACTAGGCCTTCTACCAGGTGCTGGCAGAGATGCAAAGTTTGAACAAATAGTTGTGACCTTAATGGAACTTACAGTCTCAATGGAACTTACAGTACTTTGTCAGAGAACACTTTTAACTAAGTGGAACTCAGGAGGATTAGTTTGACAGCTGACTGGAGAATGTAATGGAGCAAGGAGAGAATTGTGGGAGGGAGATTAAGCCATAGTTCAGGAGTTAGTTGATGAGGGATTGCTTTAGGGTAGTGACTGTGTCAGAAGTAAAAAGGGGACATATTCGAGAGATGTTATGAAGGTAGAATCAGACTTGTTGATGTTATTCAGTTGTTTCAGTTGTATCTGACTCTTCAGCACCCCATTTGGAGGGCAGAGATCCTCAACTGGTTTCCCATTTCCTTCTCTACTTCATTTTACAGATGAGGAAACTGAGGCTAACAGAGTGAAGTGACTTGCTCAGGGTCACACAGCTAGTATACGTCTGAGGCCGGATTTGAACTCAGGTCCTCCCAACTCAGGTCCTAGTATAGGTAGGACATGGCACTTAATCTGAGGCTTGAGGGATTTTACAAGTCTGGCATTCCATCCACTTTGCCATCTAGCTGCGCCCCAAGTGATTTAGCAACTGTTTGGATTTGAAAGGGGGATTACTATGAGAGTAAGGGATTGAGAATGACACTTAGGTTTTTTACCTAGGTAAAAGTGAAGGTGGTAGTGCCCTATAAAATAATAGGGAAGTTAGAAAATCAGGGCAGGGTGTTGAGGGAAAGATGATGACTTCAGTTTTGAACATGTTGAATTTAAGATGGCAAGATATCTACATGTCATACTTTGTTGTTAATTAGTGACTCAAACAGAGATCCTTATTGTTGCTTATTTCTCTCATTCTCAAAACAAAGTAACAAACACAAAACTTCACTTGATCCTGTCATCATCTCTCATATCCTCCTAGGAAAAGCTGTTTGCACTCATTACTTCTTCCTCATGTTCTTCTCATCCCATCTTTTTCAGGCTGATTTCTGACCCTGTCACTCAACTGAAATTGATCAAGTTTATCAGTGATTTTTGTGTGAAATGTAATTGCTGTATCTAAGTTTTCATTCAACAAACATTTATTAAGACTTAGTGAATGTTTAATTTTGGGGATGCAAAACTAAACTATTTCTGGCTCTCAAGAAGGACACACACACACACACACACACACACACACACACACGTAACCTGCTCATTTACAGTTGAGGGAACGGTGTCTAAGATTGCACAGGAAGAATGTATTAGAGGTGAGATTTGAACCCAGTTCCTTTAACTCTGGATCTAATGTTTCCCCCCCCCCCCCACTGTATCACTCTGCCTACTAAGAGAAAACAAATTGTACACAGAAAAGAAAGTACAGAATATATGTGAAGTAAAGAGAGAGAGTGAGAGATATGGTATAGTGGATCGAGGGGTGATCTGTGGGTCAGGAAGACCTGGGATTTAGCCATACCTCTTGCATACCTACATTAAATGACCCTACACAAGTCACATAACTTTCCAGTGGCCTAGGCAACTCTTTAAGATTTTAAGATGTAAGGGGGCAGCTAGGTGGCACAGTGGATAGAGCACCAGCCCTGGAGTCAGGAGGGACCTGAGTTCAAATTCGGCCTTAGACATTTGATATTTACTGCTGTGTGACCCTGGGCAAGTCACTTAACTCCATTGCCTAACAAAGAAAACAAAAACAAAACAAAAAAAAGAAAAGCTTAAAAAAAGATTTCAAGATGTAAAGCAGTTGCAGATCAGCCTTAGAACAGGGAGTTCCCTATACTAATGAACTCACTGGACCCAATAGACGTGAGAAACCTATTCTTTGTTGCAACATGATAGGCTTGGTATAGGACATGAGGATCAGTCTGAGCCTTGAGGAAATTTAGAAGAAGGAAATGATAAGGGAGAACCTTTTAGGCATTAAGATAACCTATGCGAAGTCACACAGATGAGATATGAAATCTTATGTACAGAATATAGCCAGTAAATCCATGTGACTGGAATATAGATTGTATGAAAGAGAGTACCGTGCAGTAAATCTAGACAAGTTGACTGAACACAGATTGTATAGGGCTCTAAAAGCTAAAGAGAGAAGTTTCTATTTTATGTTAGCAGCAAGAAGTAACCGCTGGAGTTCCTCGAGCCGGGACATAACAGGGTCAGACCTTTGCTTTAGGGATATCAGTTTGACAGCTGTGTGAAGAATAAATTGTAGAGAAGAGAGGCCAGAGGCAAATAAATCTTTTAGGATGCTTTGAAATAGTCTAGCTGTCATTGTGATGAAAGCCTGAATTGGAGTGGTGGGAGTTTGAATAGAGAGAAGAGATGGGGGGGTGGGCTTAGTAAAGATTGTGGAGGTGTAGTTGGCAAGGCTTGGGACATGAATGGATGTAGGAATTGAGGGAGAATGAAACTGGGAGAGTTTGGTTGCTGGAAGGATTATGATAACTTTGAAAGAAATAAATAAGAGGGGGGCAGCTAGGTGGCCCAGTGGATAGAGCACCGGCCCTGAAGTCAGGAGGACCTGAGTTCAAATCTGGCCTCAGACCAAACACTTAACACTTACCAGCTGTGTGACCTTGGGCAGGTCACATAACCCCGATTGCCTCATAAAAAAAAAAAGAAGTAAGAGGAGAAAGGATTTGGGATAAAATATACTGAGTTTTACTTTAGACATGTCTAGATAAAGATGTCTATGAGATGTTGAATTGGAGGTGTGTAGTAGGGCAGGCAAATGGTGAAGTGGATAAAGTGCTGCGTCTCAAGTCAGGAAGACTCATTTTCCTGAGTTCAAACCTGGCCTCAGACTAGCTGTGTGGCCCTGGACAAGTCACTTAATCTTGTTGGCCTCAGTTTCTTTAGCTGTAAAATGGACTATAGAAGGAAATGGCAAACTACTCCAGTATCTCTGCCAAGAAAGCCCCAAATAGGTGCAACATGAAGAGTTGCACACAACTGAACAACAACAACAACAACAGAAGATAGTTGCTGGTATGGGATCAAATTTTAGTAAGGAGACTAAGGCTGGAGAGAGTGATGTGAGAGCCATTTTTATAGAGATGAACCCATGGCAGTTAGTAAGATTATTGAGAGAGACTATCAAGAGAAAGGGGCCTGACACAGAAGCCTGGGCTTCTAACTATAAGACCTAGATGCTGATGCAGCAAAGGAAACTGAGTGGCCGAGCAGAAAGGTGAATCAGGAGAAGAGTGTTAGGAAAAGCCCAGGAGGAGAGAGTGTCCAGGGGAAGTAGGCGTTCAACAGTGTCAAATGGTGGGGCAAGTTCAAGGAAGATGAAGCTTTGGGATTTCGCAATGAAAATGAAATATCATTCGTAACCACAGAGAAAACAATTTCAATTGAATGAAGAGGTGAGATGCCAGCTTGTAAGGATGGGAGGTGAATGAACGTAAACAGTCAATGTAGAAAGCTTTTTCTAGGATTTTGAAAGTGAAAAAGGAGAGGTACGGGATGATAGCTTGAGGGAATGTGAATCTCAGGGAAAAGTTTTTTGGGGTGTGTGTGTGTGTGTGTTTAGAGGCTCACTTATAGGAAAGAGGAGATAACCCATAGATAGAAATCACTCATTTATTGAAGCAGTCCAGCTTGATGGCATAGTGACTGAAGGGTTGGATTTAGAATCTTGCCTAAGGCATCTACTAGCTGTATGATCCTGGACAAGTCATTTAACCCTTTTCTCACAGCCTCAGTTTCCCCATTTGTAAAATGAGGATAACAGTCTACCTATATCACTCTCTGTCCCCACCCATAGATTGCACTTTAATGGTTGTAAAGATATATATGTGTGTATATACACATACACATAGTGCTTTTTATTTTTACAAATTAAAGCACTATATACGCACATATAGTACTTTAAAATATATGCATAGTGCTTAACACACCTTAAAGTTCTACATAAATATCATTTTGATACCTATAATTACACAGACAAAAATTACGTGAAAGCTTCAAAACAGTGCAGAACGTATGTTTCCTTTTAGACCCACAATCTCTACTGGAGCAGAGACTATTTTCTACATGTTCAGTATAGTACTGAGTGATTAATATGATATTGTGAAACAATAAAGGTTTTATATGACAGGGTAAGAGTTAATTCAATGAACAAAAGTCAGTTTAGAAGCTGTTAGTCTGGTGTCATTTAGATCAATAGAGTCAAAATGAAATAGAAATGGGGGCCACTAATCCATATATAAGGATCCCTGTGGGCCACATATTGATTTAGTTTTAAAATGTATGTTTTGTTTTACTTTTATTTTGTTAAATATTTCCCAATCGCTTTTTAGTGTGGTTCAGGTCACGATTGGGAGTGTTATAGTACTCAAGTTTGATAAACCAAGCAGCTGGCTGGAATTTGTTTTTTGTTTTTTGTTTGTTTGTTTGTTTTTGTTTTTTGGTCGTTGAGTGGTTTTACCATCACATCCGCCCTGCATTATACTTGAGAGAAGACCATGATTCTTACTCAGGTAATGCTTCTAGGCCCATATAAAGATCATTGCCCCAAACCTGTTGCAATCTGTCTTCTTGGATTTGCTGGTATTCTTTTATACTTTTAAGTTTTTATCAATATCGAGTTTTAGATCCCCTTAATTTCCATAGCAATAATAATAGCTCTAACATTTTTATTGAACTCAAAGGTTTGACAGTTCTCTATGTATATTTTCCTATTTGATCCTCCCAATAACCCTATGAGTTTAGTGTTGTTATTATTCCATAAATGAGGCTGAGAGAATTTAAATGACTTGCCCATGGTCATATGGCTAGCAAATGTCTCTGAAGTAGAATTTGAACTTAGGTCTTTTGGATTCTAAGTCTAATTCTTTGTCTATTATGCCACCTAATTTCCTTTCCGTAAGTATCCTTCCTCTCTACTATATCCAAAAAGCCATTCTTTGTAACTAATATTAAGGAAAAAAAAAGAATAAGGAGATTATTCATCAAAATAACCCAATGCAGCAAATGAATCAGATATTGTCTGTTATGCTAGAAGCTCATAGGACTCCCTTCTGGCAGCTGGTAGTACAGTGAATAGAGACAGGCCAGGAATCAGAAAGCCCTGAGTTCAGAGTTGGCTTCATATCTTTACTTGTGCCAGCTGTAAAATGGGGTTAATGATAGCAGCTATTAAAGATTGCAAGGATGCTATATCAAATAAGAAAGTATTTGTAGAGGTGATTAACACATAATAGATACTACATAAATGCTTACTACCTTTCTTTCCTTTAAAGAAGGGAAGAGAGTGCTTTAAAAAAAGAGAGAAAACCTTTATAGTCAAGTTTAGTCTTTATACTTGAAAGTTGCATTCAATTTAAAAAAAAAATACTTTTTTTTTTCTGCCATTAAGACAGGAAAAAAATGGCCCTCTAGATCTTGACCAACTATCACTGTTAAAAATTCCCATGGCACTAACTTGTAAACAGGACAAATGACTCTCAATATTCAAATTTATTTGTGATCTTTAATGATGAATATTGCATCCTATCCATGCCAGTCTATCCTGGGTGATGCTTGCCCATCTCCTCCCCAAAGGCTGACACAGGGAATCCTATAAACATGATCCTGTTCTTCTTCACTTTCTCTTGACATCCTAATGGTACCAGAGAAGCACTCTGACCACATACATGTCATCTGTTGCTCTCACCACATGCCTGGTCTGTCTTCTCTATCATTTAGTTCTTTGATGACATCCTTTCAGAGTTCCTCATTGCTTATGTCTTGCAACCTGCTCAAACTTACTATCCACCTTTTTATTACCCTCTGTGTTATGCTCATCTTTAGTGCTTCAGAGACAATCATATACTGGGTCTTGGGACACTGGCAGAGTGTTTGTAATGAAAAGGCAAGCCTTTGCTCTTATTGGAAGATTGGGGTCAGCAAAGTACTTTGCCATTTCCCTAAAATAATCCAGCCCATTCCCTGCCTCCTTTTCCATTCTGGGTTCAACTTGGTGTTCATCTATACTCTCCTAGATATACATACTATGGAACAACCTTTGTAGCAATTCTTATTTTTTTTGGTGCCGTGGACACCTGTGGCAGTGTGGAGAAACCTATCAACCCCTTCTCAGAATAATGTGTTTAAATGCACACAGTGGAATACTTAGGATTACAAAAGAAATCAATTATAATGAAATCATGTTTTCAACATTAAAAAATAGTTTATGGATTCCAGATTAAGAACTCTTTAGGCTGTCTGTTCAGATGTGTGTTGAAATCTAAGCAATAGACATTCTTCATCCATTTTGTATCTCCTGTTTGAATGGACTGAACAAACTCTTGATTATGAATCTTTTCCAGAAGGCTCTCTAAGATCTTTGTATTTGATACAATTGACCCAATGCTATCTACACATAGGGCAAATAACATTTTCCTTAAATGCATAAGTTTTTCTAATTTTACTTGTCATGTTTATTGGCTATTCTCCCCCACTTCCCTTTTTTATTTTTTCTTCAGAAGTTAAATTAATGGGTCTCATCTTTATTCCTACTTTCTTCTTGGAAAGAAGTGAACTTTATTTCAGTCTCCTTTCTTCCTTGTCAAGAAGTATTTATTTTAATCCAAGTGTCCATTGTCCCCTTCACTGGTTCATCTTGAACTTACTCTTTTCACAACAGAAATAGTACTTTGCTATCAAATACTTTATTTTCTATTTGTTCCTTGGGTTATTACCCAAACTGGATTAGAAGCTTTCTTGACAGGAGTTTATATATACTGCCTATGGACTCGGGCTGACATCTAGGCAGAAAAGTAGATATTCTGTAATTAAATGTTGATTCACTAATAAATTAAGTAGGCTTTTGCTATGGAAGAAGGAGGAGTGATCAGTGAAAAATAATACTAACTGCATTTGAATCCTTGATTTAGATGCTCTGAGGTCAGCTCTCGATCTACAATGCCTTATTTCATTATTAGATTTAGTAAAATATATCATTTAAGTTAAAATGCATGTATGCTAATTCTTGCTTTTCACTCATGTCAGTCACATCTGACTCATCGTAATCCCATTTGGGGCTTCCTTGGCAAAATTACTGGAGTGGTTTGCCATTTCCTTTTCCAGCTCATTTTATGGATGAGGAAATTGAGGCAAACAGGCTTATGTGGCTTGTCCAGGATCACACAACTAATAAGTGGTTGAGGCCAGGTTTGAATTCAGGAAGAGGAGTCTTCCTGACTCCAGGGCCAGTACTCTATTCACTGTGTCACCTTTATCACCGTATCTTTATACAAGTCCTAAAATGGAGGTTCTTTGACAACCACCTCTCTTTTTATTAAATTGTGCCCAATTCTTAGCCGCTGGTAAATTCTTTGCTGAACATTTGCCCTAGTCACATTTAACGTGTGTGTAATAATGTCTGTCATCTTACCAGTTGAGCCCGGGGAAATAGTATACAAGTAAAAGAATAATGCTGTATAACACCTGTGCCCCTCCATCATTAACTGGAGCCATTTAAAGATGACTCCTGAGTACAGTTAGAGCATCTTATTAGCCAGCGTTCACTCTGCTTAATCACCTCGTGTTCTTTGAAGGGGCCTACGACTATTGCCTAACAGATGTACTATTGAAGATTTTTCAAAAGAAATAATCCAAAATACTGAAAAAAAAGTATTATTTATCAGTTTGCTTTTGAGATGGGGCAGTGGAAAGAAATCACAACATCTATTTTCTCATGAAAAGAATGACTGACAAGTATTGTGAATTTCCTCTTTTGCAGTGTATCAGCCATTTTCCCAACACATCCAAGGCTCCTGAGCAAATTGCAATGTTTTCCAGCCTTATTGATCCAGGACTTCTTCCAAATCTCTTGACTAGTCCTGATGATGTGGGCAGTTCCAATTATATGAGCTTGTATTTAGATATAGAAAACTTCTAGAATGACTAAGCAAAGATAATCTTATAATATAAAGAATTTTATTGAAGAAGCATTTTCCTGCTCCTTTAAGAATCCAGTAGGTTCTATAGAATCTTTTTTCACATTAAAAAAAAATGAAGATTGCTGGTGTGGTTGTTTCATCTCACAATGAAGAAGCAAGTCAATTATCAGTTTCACTGATCTACTTTTCCTTCCAGTTGCTAGTACCATCCCTTCCAAATGACCCTATATTTAACTACTTTGTATTTATCCATTACACACACACACACACACACACACACACACACACACACACACACA
>NW_020954652.1:13307389-13378765 GCF_900497805.2 Vombatus ursinus
ACACACACACACACACACACACACACACACACACACACACACACACATCAGAATTTAAGTTCCTTACAAGTAGGGATTTTTTCATTGTTTTTGTTTACTCTGCTTTTATCTATCTATACATATCCATCTCCATCTCTATCTCTGTCTATATATAGAGTACGTAGGTGGGGTAATGCAGAGAATGCCTGCACCTGGAGTCAGGGGGACCTGAGCTCAAATTTGGCCCCTGACACTTACTAGTTGTGTGTCCTTGGGCAAGTCACTTAACATTGTTTGCTTCAGTTTCCTCATTTTAAAATGAGCTGGAGAAGGAAAGGGCAAACCACTCCAGTATCTATGCCAAGAAAACTCCAAATGAGGTCACAAAGAGTTGCACGTGACTGAAATGACTGAAAAACAATATATCTATGTCTATATATCTATATCAGTTGAACTTACGGTGATTTCAATCCCTCTACTAGATGTTCTTTGAAAGCTGCTGTTAATGAAATGTCCTTCAGTTTGGGGAGTCTCTGCACACAGAGCTAAGCTGGCCTTTGGAGGATAGACATTATTTCTTACTCCCAGCCTTTCCACCTTGATAGGACCTACTGGAGTTTACTCTCTGTTGGCCAAATCATCAGAGCCCTATTATAGATTCCACAGTACAATGAGGTCTTTTAAGGGAAGGGGACATAATGTGTTAGAGATTCATAAAACAGTGTGTTAAATGAAGTCTGGAATACTGTTTACCTGAACAGAGTCGGGTAAGCCTTCCTGGGGAAAGTAGCATTTGAGTTGGACTTTAAAGGAAGAGCCCAAATGTAATGAGTGAGGAAGGCTGACTAGCCTATTCTAGGCATAGGCAACAGTGTTAGCAAAGAGAGGCAGAGGAGCGTGGGAAATATACAGGGGATATAGAGTAGACTAGTTTGGCTAGAGTATAGATTGTATGGAGGGAAGCATTATTAGATGAAACTAGCAAGGTAGAAACTAGCATGGCAGAAAGTGGTGATTGGCCTGGACTTCTAGGAAAAGGAATTTAAACTTTGCTCAGTAATAAGTGAAGAGATACTGAAGCATGACATCCAATCTATGAGCAAGGAAGATGGCAGTGGTATGAAGGATAGATTTAAGGAAAAGAAAGTGGGATAGGAATAACTGTAAAGTGATATTGTAATAATCTAGGTAGGTGGTAAGGGGAATATAGTATTAAAGTGATGGTAGTCAGACATCAAGCATTTATTAAGCACCTACTGGTGCAATTTTGAGGGGTTCATGAACCCCTGGGACCAAAGTACAGGACAGAGTTGTCTGGGATGAATTCATTAACTCAAGTAATCTATAAGTCAAGTTGGCAAGGGCTTATTTTTATGCTATTCAGTGGACAAAAGTTCTTAAGGAACCTGTGACCTTAGAGGGGTACAATTAAAGTTTATATAGGAAAAACTATGGTAAAACATATGCCAAGTATGCTAACTAGGTGATTCAGGGCGGGCTTAGGCAGTGGTTAAAGAGTGGTCAGTTCTTAAAGCAATATGTACTTTTTGTATCTACTACACAAGTGTTTTACCCAGAATTCATCAGGAAAAGCCCTAGTGGGGTACAGGGAGGTGTGGTTTTTAGGTTAGCTACAACACTAAGTTAACTAGTGGTCAGGGCTAACTGAGGATTGTCCAGTCTGCCACCAATCAGTGTCCTGTTTGCAAGATACGTATAGGGAGTGTACGTATGTCTTAAGTCTAGGATACACATAATGGGGAATCCAGGATGCACATAATGAGGTAGGGAGTTGGTAACATAGTCTGGTGGGTACCGAATATCTTTATGAGCCAGTACAAAGCCAGTTCAAACTAATAATTCCTACAGGTGCGGTTTGTTACTGTGCCAGGGAAAGAGATAAGTGTTTAGCTGGGGTCAACTCATGAGTAATTGCTAAGCATAGTGTCCTTGGGCTGGGGAGAAACTGCCAGCGATAGTGTTTCAGAGGCTAAAGGGAAATATGGTCTTGGAATTGGGGTCCGAGTACAAGCACCAAGCACCTCATAACTACTGTGAGCCAGACACTGTGTTAAATGCTGTAATCCCTGCCCTCAAGGAGCTCACATTCTAATGGAGGAGAAAACATGTGACTCACTAGGTACAAAGGAGATATATACAGAAAAGATGGGATGTAATCTTAGAGGGGAAGGCATTTTTCTTTTGGCTAGGCAATGGGGTTAAGTGACTTGCCCAGGGTCACACAGTTAGTAAGTGTTATGTGTCGGAGATCGGATTTGAACTCAGGTCATCCTAAATCCAGGGCCGGTGCTCTATCTACTGCGCCACCTAGCTGCCCCTAGGGAAGGCATTATTAACAGGGGGACAATGCATGGAGGGAATGGGTCTTGAGATGAGTCTTGAAAGAAGATAGGGATTCTAAGAGGAAGAGGTGAGAGGGCAAGCGTTCCAAGCTTGGGGGACAGCCAAACCAAGGGCATGGAGTATAGCTTTTGAAAAGCTTCTAATAAGACAATGTGACTAGATCACACTGGAAGGGGAGGAGGGGCAAAGTCTTAAAAAGCTGCAAATGTAGGACATTTTCAGGTCATTAGCACGTTTAATTGCCAAAAGAAGGATTATATATTTGATCCTGAAGGTAACAAGAAGCCATTGGAACTCATTGTGGGTGCATATATGTGTGTGAATGGTGGGGGTGTAGTGGAGGAGTGGGGAAAGGACTGATGTGGTCATAATACTCCTTTAAGAAAATCATTTTGTCATAGAAGTGGAAGATTGATTATAAGTGGTGAGAGACAGGAAGAAAGGAGACCAATTAGGCTGCTGCAGTCCAAGCTTGATGCGATGAGAACCTGAATGAGGGATGTGGCTGTTTGAGTCAAAAGAAAGAGATAATGCTAGAAATGTTGTGGAGGTAAAAATGATAAGATTTAGTAAAGGATTGGATACATGAAAATGAGGATTCAAGGATCTTGTGAGATTGTAAGCTGGGGTTACTAGGAGGATGGTGATGGCCCTTCACAGTAATAGAGAAGTCTGGAAGAGGAAAGGTTTTTTGGAGAAAGATGATGATTTCTGTTTTAAACATGGTTAAAAATAGATCTCAGGAAGGAGTAGGGCTTCCTATTCTGTGACCTGAGGAAAGAAGGAGAAAGATGTTGAAGAAAAAGTTATTAAGTTTTGGGGCACAGTGGATAGAACTCCGACCCTGGATTCAGGAAGACCTGAGTTCAAATCCAGCCTCAGACACTTGATACTTACTAGCTGTATGACCTTGAGCAAGTCACTTTACCCCACTGCCTTACCAAAAAATAAAGTTACTAAGTTTTGAAGAGGAAATGGCTGCTGGGATCTCCAGCCTCTCCTGTTTGATCACTTCTGTTTTCTCCATGAAGAGAGGGTAGGTCATCTCCTATAAAAGTGGAAATTGAAAGTAAAGGACAGTTAGCAACAATTGGAAAGGATAACAGGTTTGGAACATTTGCTACAGGGAATGAATTAGGGAGAGAGTTGGATTTCCCAAGCATTAGTTACACAATCAATTATTTAAAATATTTCAAATGTCTAACTGACTCAAAGGGAGCAATTGCTGATTGGTGGTTGGCTCAGTCACCCACTACGTCCAGGCCCTGTTCCAGTAACAATTCACTTCACTCCCTATCCATCTTACCAGCTGCCATGCTTCTCTGACCACAAACCAGGCCGTTAAGGACTTAACCCCTTTCACGCCTAGAATTCCCATGATGGAGATTTCTGTCTAGTGGTTACCTCACTTATCTGCTACATCTAGGACCAGCTCCAGACATAATTCACTTCACTCGCCAGTCATCTTATGAACAACCATGGTGTCATGCTTTACTCACCTATCTGTTTCTGGAACCGTATTCAAACCAGATCTGCCATTGTCTGTCATTTAAGCTCCCCTAAAGCCCCATTCATAATCGATAAATAAACATTTACTATGTGTCTACTTGGGATGGCTAGGTGGTGAGTGGATAGAGTGCTGGGCCTGGAGTCAGGAAGACCCCAGTTCAAATTTGACTTCAGACAACTGCTAGCTATGTGACCCTGGGCAAGTCACTTAACCCTGTTTGCCTCTGTTTCCTCATCTGTAAGATGAACTGAAGAAGGAAATGACAAGTCACTCCAGTATCTTTGTCAAGAAAAACCCAAACAGGGTCATGAAGAGTCAATTGGACATGACTGAACAATAACAAAAACAAATGCCTCACTATATGCCCAGGCACTGTGGATACAAAAGGAGGAAAAGCAGTCCCTGCCCTCAAGGAGCTTCCAGTTAGTTAGGTTGTACCTCTCTCCGTACCTTTCCATTTCAAAATATCTCTCCCTGGCCGACATTCCCTTATAGGTGTTGACTTTTGCTATTATAATGCCAGCTCCTTGAGGTCAGGAACTGTCTGGTTTTGGGATTTGTATCCCTAGTATTTAGCCCACTGTTTGATATGTACTTAATAAATGCTTTTCCATTATTCAAAGCCACCCCTTTAGATGACCTTTATTTTACAGTGAGTTAGTATGTCACCATCACTGTAACAGCACTGATAAATAGGAGGAGAACACTTCAGCCTACAATGGAGTCAGTGTCCCAAGCATTTTTCAAATTTCTCTTCAGTATATTCAACAGAGACGCAATTTAGTGATGGACACAGTCCCTATTATTTTTTAAACAAATTTTCCATATAAAATAAACTCTTAATCTGTGCCCCTACAATCTCCCCATTTATATCCATGAGGATTATTTACTCTCCCACTCAGATCCACAAAACTTCGCCTAGTGTTCTACTAATCTGGAATGTCTGTGATATCTCTGTCTAGAGCCCTGCAGTGGGGAGGTTATCTACTTCCCTTGGAAAGTGAGAGCCCAATTTTGACTGAAAGATCAGAGCTTTGGACCAGTTAAAAGTAAGCTTATAATGCCAGTATAAAGCATCACTAGTGTTAATAAATGTAGCTCATAATTAAATCTAGGTTAATAAAATGTCCCACAATTGCCTAATTTTAATAGCCTGGTACCTACTCCTTCAGTGATTTAACATATTTAAAAGTATCTTTTCTCCCTGGGCACAAAATTTTAGTACATTTCTCCCCTGGCATAGGAGAATGTAATTTCAGTTTTTGATTTTATTATGTTGAAATTTGATGCATGAAAAGTACTTTATTCTTGTGGATTTCATTCATTATTGGGGAGATGAAGGTTGATAGGTCAAGGCAAATAACCTGCTCTATTTCTTTTTGCTCCTGCCCTGGTTTAGGTGATCTCTGAATTCAGGATATTTAGATCAGGAGAATGAGGCCATAGGAAGAGTGAAAAGAAATTGATAGGTCAGTACTTGGTCCTTGAAAGACATTGGTGAGACTGGACTCTGGAGAAGAAAAACATATTAATTTTTTGTTTGTATCTGAGCCTGGTTTTTTGGTGCTAGAGACATGGTAGGCTGGTCCTGGATTCATTGTAATGTGCCCATCTTTATTGTAGACATTGAGTCAGTAATATAGGTGAGGGTTTTTGGGGGGAGAGGGGGAAATGCATATAATGTTTATGTAAATAATAAGAAAAATATAGATTCTAAGATACCCTGATACACATGTTTTCCTAGACATTTTTTTTTTTAGATATTATGGTTTGGGATAATAATAACAATAACAACAACAAGAACAATAATAATAATATAGGTTTTTAAAATAATGAGGATTCTTTTTTTCTCATTTTCCCTACTGTGTCCAATTGAACATGGTATCTACAATGAGGAAATTGGTAGTTCAACTGTGTTCTGCCCAAGTCAGACTGAATCTGTAGTTGTATGTGCCACATTCTAGGAAAGATATTGACAAGCTTGAGTATACTCAGAATAAGATGACCAGGATGTTTTGAGGACTGCAGAAAGTTCCTTGAGGATGCATTGAAAACATTAGAAATGTTTAACCTATAGAAAAGAAGATATAAGATCTGTAGTCCATTGATGAATGCCTCTAGGTGTAAACCGAGGTTCAGCAACTTGAAGCTCTGGGTTCACAAAGACCAGGTCCAATCTTGGGGGCTCTCCTAAAATATAAATAATTCTTTGATGCCTATTGTCCCCACAAATAGTTTACTTCGGGAAATCTCACACTCTACTGTAGCTTGTCTCTGTATGTCCACAAACATGGGTAAAATGGTCTACTGCCACTGTATAATTTTATTGGGAACAAGGAAGTAAGTCTATTTCACTTTACAGAACATATAGAAATCAAAAAAGACCCACAAATAGCCATAAAGAATAATAAAAAAAAAACTCTTCCCTTTCTGGTGGCTCCTACTTTTTGCTTGGGTCTCTAATTTGTCAACATTAAGTCGATCTCAGGAATTACTGCTGAAAGGGAATGGACCTTGAGGATGCTAGACAACCCACACTCCACCATTAAAATAGTCTCTTTAATCTCAGAGAGACTCAAATAGTCATTTAGCCTTATTCTTCTCTGACACTTGGACTCCCTAGAAGAGATACACATGTGAGGCTGATAGTCTGTCAGTATCCTTTCCCAGTAGACTCTTAAATAACTCACTACCATAGTGTAATAAAAAGTTCAGGATGTCTTTTCTTCCACATTTAGGCGCTTAGTCATTTATTGTCATTCCTTTGAATGGTGGGATGTATGTAGGTGTTCTTCTTTCTAAAAGAGCAGTACTGGGAATTCTTCATTGGGACTTCAGAAAACTCTACTCGTAACTTGGGGTACCATTGAAGAATCCCTTGTACATAGCACTGACCTTCAAATATTCCCTCCCCTAACCAGAAAACCTGGGTTGAGGAATGATATTGCTCAATAACTCCCTATCTCAGGCCATCAGGTTGGTCATTTATCTGCATCGCCACTTGCCTATTTCAACAAGACAACAACTAACTTCTCATCTGCTGCCCTTTCAAATACCCTTCTGGACCAAAAAAAAGAAGAAAAAGAAGAAAGAAAAAGAAAACAAACTCATAAAATAAAAAGAAGTCAATCAGCTCTATTTTGTAAGTCTATGTCTTTTCCAAGAGAAGTCTACCCTCCCCAGAATCCAAGCAAACCAATTCCCTTCTGGGGTAGCCCCCATCAATGGAACACCCTCCAGAAGGTACCAAACCATTTTATCTTGGAGATAACTCTCTTTAGTGGATCCCATTTCCCAGCAGTTAGCGAGGGAGTATATTCTTGCCCTCTTTGGCAGAGATTCTTAATCTGTGGTCTGTTGACTTGTTTTATACATTTTGTAATTATCTTTCAATAAAAGTGGTTTCCTTTGTAATCCTATGTCTTTAGTTTTATGCATTTAAAACCATAACTCTGAGAAAGCAGGGGTTCATAGGCTTCACCAGGTTTCCAAAGCAGATTAGAATACAAAAAGGTTAAGAATTCCTGCTTTATAGGGAAATAACAATGAAAAGTCCCAAACAAATAAAGTGGTAGCAAATATACATGTCCTTCTCTCAGTTTGAGATAGAAGATAAATCTAGAATTGAACAAATTACTGGAAAAACTAGAGCTAAAATGTTTATGGTGTCTTCTAAATGGGACCACTAAAGATAAAATGTATTTCTCAATACGACATGAAATTTTTACAGAAATTCAACATGTATCAAGGCACGGAGATGTTATAAATAAAGGTAGGAATAGTAAATTCATCCACTACAGGCCATAGTACAATGAAAATTGTACCTGTTCACTGAGTGAAAACAAAGGGCAGCCCTAAATGGAGACTTAACAGTGAAATTCCCAGTGAATGGATAAAACAAGGATAAAACATAAAAATAATAATTATATGAAAGAAAATGATAATGATGAAACAACATCCTATAATTTCTGGGATGAAGATAATGCAATCTTGAGGGGTAAGATCTCACACAAAAGCTAACTACCCTGGAAATACCTTAATTTTATCAGTGAGCTCTTTTGATCACCTCTTTTCACAAATATTTGAGGGTCTTTCATGGGGAAAAATAATTAGACTTGTTCCTTGTTGTTATTTTTCAGTTTTTCAGTCATGTCTGTCTCTTCTTGACCCCATGGACCATAGCCCCCCAGGTCCTTCTACTTGTTCTACATGGACATCTAAAGAGCAGGATTAGGAACTAGGAATAATGGATGAAAGTTGGGACAAAATTAGAACTGGTTCAAATTGTAGTACAATGACTTGGTAAATAGCTGTTTCCCATTCGTTGGACATTTTCAGTAGGAAGCTAGATAATTGTTTTCTGGAGGTGTTGTAGAAGGGATTCTTGGTTAAATACAATAGGACTAAATGGCATCTAGTGTTGCTTCCATGTCTTAGACTGTGATTCGGATTGTTTTCCGTGTGTTAATCTTAAGTGTAGTTCAACAATTTCAATTGGAAAGTCATGTTCCTTTTAAGACCTATTCTAGTTCTAACCAGATTATAAAGCTTGTCACATTACTTTATGGAAAATTGGCTAGATTAATCTGTTTTGATGCTGGCTTTTTCAACAGTTGAGCTGTTGTATCTCAATTTTTATTGAAATATCATTTAAGCTCCATATATTTGCAACTGTCTGGCACACTGTTCCTAGTACTTGGCCATCTCGGCTAAAAATATCAGTTGTCTTACACATTCCATGATGCAGCGTTACTGAACAAAGTCTCTTTAGAATACTGTTCTGTCACGAAGGCCTAGACTTTTTAAGAGCAGATAATAAAAAGATCATGTCAAAGAATTGTAGATTGAAAGCAGGAAGGGATCTTAGAGGACATTTGGTCCAACACCCTCATTTAACAGGTTAGGAAACTGAAGCCCTGAGAGATTAAGTGACTTGGTTGAGGTCACAGGATAGTAAGTGATAGAGTCAGAACTGAAACTTATTACTTATCATGAGGCACCTAGGTGGCATGGTTCATAGAGTACTGAGCTTGGAATCAGGAAGACTCTTCTTCAGTTCAAATCTAGCCTCAAACTAGTTGTGTGACTCTGGGCAAGTCATTTCATCCTGTTTACCTCACTTTCTCATCTGTAAAATGGGCTGGAGAAGGAAATGGCACACTAGTCCAGTATCTTTGCCAAGAAAAACCCAAATGGGGTCATGAAGAGTTGAACATGATTGAACCAACTAAACAGTGACAAATTACTTACCATTGCAGCACCCTGCTTCTCAGACCTCAGTGGTAGATTATATGCCTGCTTTCTGAGGGCCAGGATAGATAGCTATGTTTGAAGAAACTCATTGCCAAGTTGGGCATAGGGTGATGAGTTTGTTTTTTTTTTTTTTTTCAGTCACTGCAGTTATGAGATTACCCTTCCTCCCAAACTTTCATTTCTTCCCAGAATTCCCATTCCTCTTGCGAGCACCATCATTTCCCCAGTCACCCAGGCTGGTGTTATTGCATCTTATACTGATTTCACATATTCATTCTTTTATTAAATCTTGCCATTTTTACCTTGCTAAATGCTTTTGTGTATATCCCTTCTTTCTACTCACTCAACCACCACCCTAATGCAGGCCCTCATCACTTCCAGCCTAGACTATTGCAGTAGCCTTCTACTTGGTCTTCATGACTCGAGTTTTTTGTCATTTCTCTCCCATTAGTTTGCCAAGGCAATTTTCCTAAAATACACATCTCACCTTGTTACCCCCTACCTAACAATTCTCATGCTTCCAATTACCTGTATAAAAAGTTTTCTTACATTTTTGTGTCATGTACCTATGCATTTGATAGTTTGGTGAGGCCTATATACCCTTCCTCAGATTAATGTTTTAAGATAATTAAAAGAAATTCTAAATTTCAGTTAGAAATTAGTTAAAATAAAGGTTTTTTTGTCAAATCCAAGTTCATGGACACTATGAAATAGACTTGGGATTCCAGGTTAAGAACATCTGCTTTAGAATCACATATACAATCTTCTCTTTGACATTCAAAACCCTTCACCCTTTCCCTTCCCTTCTCTTTCCTTCCTTTGTGTTCCTTTTACTTGGCCCTCTACCCTTCAACTCTGTGTCTTTTTTTTTTTTTACTGCTGTCCACCGTAACTGGAATATTTTGCTCCTTTATCTCCGTCTTGTCCTTCGAGACTTGTCTAAAATCTTTCTAACAGAAGCACTTTGCTGCTTTTCCTCCCCCTTCACCAACCCATAACACTTCCCTTTCTGAGATTACCTCCATCTACTGTGTATATATCTTGCATATCTTGTATTTACATAGTTATTTTCAGGCATTAGATTGTGAAACCTATCCCCAGTTCTTAGCTCGGTGCCTGGCATATCAGAATGGCTTAATAGATGCTTACTGAATGACAGACTCATGAGTAAAATGAGGATTTGCATCAAACAATATCAAATATACCTTCCAGCTCTAATAAGATTCTTCTATGTTTTTTGTGGGCAATTTATGGAGACAAGATTACAAATGTAAGTTCTGTTTCTTTGCTTTTAGTGCCTTGAGGTTTGAAAAACACTTTTCCTTCATGATCTCATTTGATTATCATAACAATCTGGTAAAGTAAGTGCTGTAACTATTATCACTATTTTACACATGAGGAAAGAGAGGAACAGGGAGATTGTGCTTTTCCTGTAATCAGATAACTAGTAAATATCAGAGGCTGGATTTGAGGTCAGTGCTTTTCTGGATCCATGTCTAGTCATTTTAGATTACCAAACAGACATTTGTGTGCCAATGACACCTATATTTTTGAAAGGCCAATCTTCACAGTGGTTATAGCTGTCTCTACTTACTGATTTAGTTGCGGGAGTTTGTTGAGGGCAGGAGAGGTAAAAGACTTTTTAAAGTATAATTTTCTCACCGTTTAGAAGCTAGTATTTTCTAAATAGGCCTTTTTTGTGTGTTAAGTTTATCAGAGAAAAAGGAAAAACAGCCTTTTTCCAAAATTTATATATCTGATGCCAAAATCAGTGGAATATATATGGGATCACAAATATCCAGGCCATGGATGATGAGACTGGTTCCCTCCTTACTTTCCTCTGTGAGAGATGTCTTTGTCCATTTTCTGGAGTTCTCAAATGCTACACTAACCCAGTGACTTAGTCCCTATGAGTCCCAGGGTAGCCCAGCTCTTACGATGACAGTAGCAAAATGATGTCCCAACTTTGTTCTTAAAAAGAGAGGTTTCATTTCTGACAGGTTACCATATCTTGCTTCTTTTCTTGATTCTAAAATCTTCATCTTATGGGACTCAAGGGCAATGAAAACAAAGAGATTAAAGAAGCAAGCTATTAAAGTCATCCAATGCAAGCAGTTTCTGATTCTGCCAAAATAATTCCTTATGAAAGAAACAGAGAAGTTTGTATCTATGACAAACTCTGTTCTTCAGCAGTTTTGCAATGTTACACTGAGCAGATTTGGTCAGACAGCAGACCCTTTTTTTATTTCCCACATCAAAAGACTATTTTAGCATGATAAGATTGCAGCAGGAAGGGGTAGAAGGAAAAAAAACAACTCATGAACAAGACAGTGACTGTTTCAACAGGAATGAATTAAGGTTCTAGTAACATATAAAGTTGTTAGGATATGTATATTTCTGTGTTTATGCATATAAACATGCCTTTAATATGTATATATGATTTCTAATAAATATAGATGTCAAGTTTTTATGACTGCATCTTATTTTTGAATATAAAAAGTCCTGTAAAATACTCCTCCTTCTTGTAGCAGAACTTAGTAGATTTTTTCCCCCTCTATTAAGCAGGTAGCTTCATGCTAAATAGTTTCCCAGAAAGAAGCTAGGATGCAGGGTGAGATGGGAACTTTAACAACCAAAAGGGGTTTTGAAATGCTTGCTTTCTTGTTAATAAACATAATAAAATGACACGACTAACAAGGCAGCTAGCCTGGGCATCTGGAAGATGAGTTCCTGAGTTCAAATCCTGCCTTAGACACTTACTAGTTCTGCAGCTTTGAACAAGTCACTCTTTGCCTTAGGTTCCTCATCTGTAAAATGAGCTAGAGAAGGAAATGGCAAACCACTCCCCAGGATCTTTGCCAGGAAAACCCCCAAACAACAAAAAAAAACCATGTTTCACATTTCTTTTTCAAATAGTAAATGATAGGATTAATATTTGAAAAAGGACTGTCTGCCTCCCTTTGTAAGTTCATAGTCGCAGAAACAAAGTGTCTTTCAGTGCCAGACAAGGTGTTGGAAATTTAGCATGCAGTAGAGTATACATTCTTTGTCAATATAGAGTTATTTCTGAATATGCGATTATAGATTGAAAAGGCATATCTACACAGGTTGAAAGGGATTCAGGCTCTCATTTAATGAGAGGAGATGGCTATGTTTGCACACATATATTTGCATATATTTATGTAACATATAATGTCCATACTTATAATACATAAAAATAAATATATACAGAGCAGGAACAGGCTGCTGTGATGAGATTTTGATGCTCATCGATTTCCCATCCCCCCTTTATTAATTTTTAATGAATATAGTATACTTTTAGCCTATGGTTTTCCTAAACCAACTTCTGTGTTTTGAAGAATGTGGAAATAAACTTTGTTCCATAATGGGAAGTGTAATTTTGCTACATCAAAGTACCCTGCATTTGGGAAAAAAGTTAAAATATATATATATTAGGGAGCTGTGAAAGGTACACTAGCACATTTTCATCATGTGAAGGCCTTGGCACCAGTGTACAAAAGAGAAACTGCAAATTACTTTTAAGAGTTTTGTAAGTTTCTAAAAAGCAAAGGTTTTATAGCTGCTTTCTTACCAGCAAAAGAATAAGGTAAAAGTAATAATATGTACATATATCATGTTTTATAGTTTCTGTGCATCATACTATTTGATCCTTAAGACAACCTTATGAGCTAGGAAGGGCAGATATCATAAGTTTCAATTTACTGATATAAATACTGAGGCACATCAAGATTAAATGAATTATCATCATTAGCATCACAGATTTAGAGATAATAGGGACCTAGAGATTCAACCCTCCCATTTTACAGATAAAGAAACAGATGGGCAGGAAAGTTAAGTGACATCTAGGGTCACAGGGCTAGTAATTCGTATGAGGGCCAGGACCCAATGTGTGATACCTGATTTTAATATATGCCTTATGTTGCTAAAAACATTAACTAAACTGTCATTAACCTCAGGCTAAAGAAACACAAATCATTGAGTATGATGTAATGCTCCCTACCTGGCATACTTTAAACATTATTCTATATCAGTTATCTAAGAGCTATGCAGGCAATTTTCTTCTTCTTTTTTGATCCAAGCTAGAGTTGAATGTGAGAAGGTATGCTCTTTTGTCTCTGACTAATTCTAATTCGGTCTATCAGTAACCAACATTGGAGATGTTTTTCATGGAAGTAATCATGCTGGAAAGTTTTAAATTAGTCAAAATTATGGAAATTGACATTCAAAAATGCATATTATGAATAAGTACGAAGATTATTTGTTATAAATTATAATAACTAATAATGGTAACACAATAATAAACATTGGATTTAATGTTACAATGCTTACATCTAAAAATTGCAATTAGATTAGTGCAAGTGGATAATCATAAAACCAGGCATGTGCATTGATTTTATGGACTGGTTTATATAAAAAGGCCTCACCCTTTGAGCAATACTCATTTTTTATTATGAAGTTCTCTGCTGGGAAAATTAAGCATCAGAAGAAAAAAAATGGTAGTATAACTGCAGGAATTTCATTTTGTTAAATTCTTATTTGCATGGATTAGGGAGCTTTCATGAGCTTCCTTGTGATTCTCCCACTGGTGGTATAGATTGCAACCCCATCTTGTCCCACCCTTGCACTTGCTCCGCACTAATCTGCTCAAGAGCATTCACCGAAACAATTGTGGGAGCCTTTCTCTACATTACTGAGTGTATCCCCAGTCCCAAAGCCCATCAGTATGGGACTCTTCTTCTCACTGATGGAGATGGATATCATGCCATGAGTGAGGGGAGAGATCGAGTTGAGGAAGATGTGAGGGTAGATCTCTAAAGTGTCTTCAAGTCAACTTCAAATTCTCTTCACGTTTTGAGACGCTTTGGGTTCTCCTGGCTTCGTTTCTAGAGGGATGATCGAACCCACTAGAGGTTGCTCGAGGAAAAGACACTGGGAAAACATGAGTGGAGCTGGCAGTCTCCATCATGGCACTATCCCTAGCTCAACAACCTAGTGAGACTTCAGGGAACTTCCCCTTGGGTGGGAACTAAGAATCTCCCTGGTAGTCGCTCCCGATGGGAGAGGTTCTTTTGCTCTGTTTTGTCTGGTATATATTCTTTAATGTATACTTTCTCCAATTTCCATTTTGCTACTGATTTGGATAAATGAGTTTCTTGGCTAATTGCTACATGTGCTTGTTTTGCCTCCGTTCAAGCCACACAATGATACCCTTATGCCACATTGATATGGATACTATGATACACACTAGTTCCATAAGTTGTCTCATTATCTCACTACATTCGTAGTCCTTCTTTTTTCCTCTCATGCATTTCCTTGATTATATCTTTTATGCCACTCAATTCTTGATTGGTTATATGCGACAACTTCCTCGTACCCACCACATTGCTCACCACTGAAGTTTAAAGGGCCTGCAAAGAGACTGTAGCATGCCATGAGATGCATGGCATGATGTGGAATCAGCGAAGTGATTTTGATGTCAGGAAGGGCTTTTGCTTAGGCTTGGTGGGGGGGAGGGAAAGGGAGAAGGGAAGAGAAACCTTCAATCATTGGAAAAACCACATAATTTCACAAATGCTATCCAGTCCACTGTCTTTCTCTTATTGAATTTTGAACCAGATAATTGTCTAGCTCTACTATGTATCCAAGATAGAAGCAACTAAGGGGTGAGGTACTCATGCTGGGCCTGGAGTCAGGAAGATGAGTTCAAATCTAGCCTCAGACACTTACTAACTGTGTGAACTTGGCAAGTTATTTAACTGCTATTTGTCTCAGTTTCTTCAAATGTCAAATATGGATAATAACATCATCTACCTCCTAGGGTTGTTCTGAAGAATAAATGTGATAATATTTGTAAAGCATTTAGCATAGTGTCTGGCATGACGATGGTGGTGCTGATGTACTAATAGACCAGCTCTATGGCTTTGTCCATCTATGTATAATAACCTAAATCATTAATTAATCAACAAAAAAAAATTGTCAAGTGCTTGCTATGTACCAAGAATTCTGATAGGCACTGGAAATACAAAGGTAAAGAAACAAAACAAAACATAGTTCATGCCCTCAAGGAGTTTAACGTTCTACTGGGGAGACAATATGTACATAAGTGTGTGCATGTGTTTTTTAAAAAAGAGACAAAACACAATGTTGACAAGGAGTGTACTAACAGTTGGGGCAAGGTAGGGAATAGGAAAGGATTCGCATAGAGGACAGCATTTGAACTCAATCTTGAAGGAAATTAGAAATAAGCAGAGTGTCTTCATCCGTTCATTTTCTCCTTGGATTGTTAAAAACCAAATTCTTTGGAGTTGTTATAGATTTCATTTAGAAGTTTCAGCCGTATTCTAGGGCATGATACAATTAGTATGATAGCAACTACTGTCAGAAGGATATGGGGGACATCCCCATGTACGGGGACTCCCACCACAGTTAGGACCCACAACTGGATGTCCTCCAAGACTGTGGTGTGAACACATATTAATCATTCAAAAACTTATCTTTGTTGTTACTTTCGTCATAGAATCATATATAATATTGACATCAACATGACAGTCATCTTTGTAGGGCAGAGCCTTTCAAAGAAACCATTTTATCTACCTTGTTAAGTCAAAGTACTCAGACATGTATGTTCATCAAATGGAAAGGTTTCTTTTTTAAAGAGAAAAATTGTCTTTTCTGATATCTACACTTTTAAAAGTAGGATTTTAGCAATTTAAAGTTTCCAGGGAATTATAGCCATTTAACTTGAACCATTTATGTTCATGCCTGTTGAGATACAATTTACATGATATTTTATTTTTTTGTGACAATTCCTTGGAGAAGAATTAGCTGAGCCATTATGTATTGCTTCCAAAAAAATCATTAGACGTATACAAGTTCCATTTACCTTCCCCAGTTGGTAATTACTCTACCTATGGAGTGGTTACTGATGTGATTTCTCATTCTTACTTTCAGTACTGGCTGCCTCCCACTCCCTCCTGTAATCACTAGTCTCAAACTCTCATATTGGGTAATTTAAGTGGCAGGAATCGTCAAGTTACAGTCCTTTGTATCTTATGATAATAAGAGAGGTTTTACTTCTTTTACAAGGAAGAGAACTCTGTATTTCCTTTTCAGAAGATATATCCATAATATTATTAAAACCCCTGTGTCTGACTCAGCTCATATTCTATGCATATTGTGAGGCATTCAAAGAGAATTTGTCAGGTGATTTGTCTTTGCAATATGAATTTTATCGCAATTCATCATTTATTTAAAAATAAAGTTTGCAGTCAGTATTACTAGTCCAGAAAATATGGGCATTTGAAAAGAAACAGAACAATGAAAAACCTTTAGAGAAGTCTTGAAGTTAAGAAATTTCAACTCAGTGGGTAGAATCTAGAAATGATTGTAATGTTTGTTCCTTTTATTTAATTTAACATAGCAAATATTCATGGAAATCCTATATTATGATGCTCACAGGGGTGCGGAACCTGCAGCCTGGAGGCACATGTGGCCCTCTAGGTCCTCCAGTGTGGCCCTTTGATAGAGGGATTTGTTTTGTGAAGTTAGGATTCAGTCAAAGGGCCACACTGGAGGACCTAGAGGGCCACATGTGGCCTTGAGGCTGCAGGTTCCCCACCCTTGCCTGCTACGAACTGGGAAAAGTAGAGAACTGATACCAGTTTACGATTTTTTGAGGGAAATGAATTATATTAAATAGTAGCAACAACAATAAATACCTGTCATTTATATTGCACTCACTGTGTTTCAGGCACCGTACTAAGGACTTTACAAATATTATCTCATTTGACTCTCACAAGAACCCTGGGAGGTAGGTGCTATTATTATCCCCATTTAACATTTGAGGAAACTGAAGCAAACATGTTAAGTGACTTCCCCAGGGTCTCACAACTAGGGACGGAGGCTGAGTTGAGACACTGTGCCCCTTAGCTGCTTCTTATAAAACAGAAATAATGTTTAGAAAGAGAAGATAAAATGTAGCTGTTATTTGAATACAATCAAATCCAGGTATACTGACAAGTGCTATGGGGTATAAAGAAAGAAGAGAATCGTGTAATTTTAAGTATTGAGAGCCACCTCGCAGAAGATATTGTCCAACCCCTTAATTTTATAGATATGCCTGAGCCTAGAAAAGAACACTATCTCGACAAAAATTAAACAGCCAGTGAAAAGAAAAGCCAAGACCCAGAACCCAGGTTTCCTGAACCCTAGCCCCATGTTTTCCAGTCCAATGAATTGTTTCACTGAATGATCAGTGTTGACTGAACTTATTGATATTGTTTTATGAATGAAATGGACATTGTAGGATTGGTAGGATTTGGATAGGCACAGAAAAGGAAAACAAAATAATCCTTATAATATGAAATCAAATAAATGCACTGTTGCCAAGCATACTTTATAGTAATCATCCTATTGAAATGGATGAAAAGATATTTTGTACCCACAATAAATATTTACTAATTCAGACTTCCATAATTTAAACTCTATTTGTGAATTGTTTTTATTCAGCAAAATAACAAACCAATCTTTCCGTACATAATATTTTAATAAGTCTCATCCATTTTAAATTGTGTCTTATGACCTCATTTTCTGAGTTAGTGAGTTCTTATAGATAAAAAACTTTTATGAATGACACTTAATGCCATATTGCATATGTTCCTCCTTTGTGTTAAGTACTGATAATACATATGATTATGACACAATCCATGAAGTAAAGGATCTTACAATTGAATGCAGAGTGAGAGCCATGCACACATGTGACTGAAACAGAGAAGAATATGAAGAGGAGAGAGAAGATACTCTTAACTAAGATGGTCAAAGAAGGTTTCAAGAAAAAAAAAATAACTGAAATTGAGTCTTGAAAAAAGGAAGGTAGTCATATAGGCAGATATGGGAGGATTGGGTTTGGAAAATCTACTTCAGGTATAGGGGACAGAATGGGAAAAGGTGTAGAGATGGACAAGAGCAGAGGGTGGGGGTGATAACAATCCACATTGGCTACAAAGTAGAGAAGAATGCCATGTGTGAGATGACTGGCAAATGTAGGTTGGCACTAGATTTTGGACAGACTCAATGTTGGGGTAAATTTATATTCTATTTGGGTGCCAGTATGGATTTTTGAATAAAGAAGTGACTGTGATCAGAACAATGCATTAGGGAGATTATGTAGACAGTAGAGTGATGAATGTATTCTAAGGTCAGTTGACTAGAGGCTGCTAGATCAGCAGCAATGGCCTAGATAAGAGACAACATGGGTCTGAATCGGGGTCCCATATAGTGACTAGAAAGAGATGGGAGGCAGATGTGAAAGGTCGTACAGAAGTAGAGTCAATGCATTCCGGTAATTGATTAGATGTCTGGGGTGAGGGAAAAGGATCAGTCCAAGATTCTGAAGTTTTAACTAGGAGACAGGTCATCAGCAGAAATAGAGCCATTGGGAAGGATAGCTTATTAGATAGCATAGATTACTATGAAATGTAATTTTATTTATTAACATATTATTGTCATTTGTGGTCTTGGGCTGGATGAAAAGATATTTTGTACCCACAATAAATATTTACCAATTCAGACTTCCATAATTTAAACTCTATTTGTGAATTGTTTTTATTCAGCAAAATAACAAACCAATCTTTCCGTACATAATATTTTAATAAGTCTCATCCATTTTAAATTGTCTCTTATGACCTCATTTTCTGAGTTAGTGAGTTCTTACAGATGAAAAACTTTTATGAATGACACTTTATGCCATATTGCATGATGTATGATGTCATATTCTCATGACTGGAAAATAGAACTTTAACAACTGGAACTAGAATTAACTTCTAGTATATAATTATATATATATAAATGTATAATTAATATAAATATACAATTCATTAACAAGAACAATAGCTTGAGACACTTGGGAACGAGCCCCAATTCCAGCATTTTATGATGGGATGAACATGGACAAGGCAAATTCATTTCTCAGAACTTTATCTCTTTATATAAAATAGGGTAATAATGCTTGTACTACACTTTCATTACTAGGTTGTTGTGAGGAAAACACTTTATAATGCTAAAGGCACTATATAAATGTGTAGAAAGAGAGATGGTCCTGGAGTTAGACTCAGATTCACATCCTGACTATCACAATTACTAAATATATGATTCTGGGCATATCACTGAATCCCTATGAGCCTCAATTGCTTCATCTGTAAAATGGAATGATAATACCTATAGTATCTATCTCAAAAAAATTGTCATAAGTGTCCAGTGTCACCATGCATCTAAAACAGGGTGTGCCCTGAAAGTCTTAAGCTACTGAGATTAAAATTGCTCTAAGGCTTTTGGAACATCCGGTATAAATGCATTGAGGCAGGAAACAGCATGTCAAGTTTGGTAAATAGCTTGTAGTCCTGTTCAGCTGCTCCAAGGGTATGTGAAGAAAAGTGATATGAAATAAAGCTGGAAAAGTAGGCTAGAGACAGATTGTGGAGGGCCTTAAAAGCCTGGCTAAGAAATTTGTATTTCATTCTTGAGACAAAAATAGAGCGATTGAGGTTTTTTGAGCAAGGCCAGACCTGTTCCTTAGGAAGATTGTTTTGGCAGCTATGTGAAAGATGGATTGAAGAAAGAAGAAATTAAAGGCAGGCAGAATCGGAGGCTGTATATTCTAAGAGTGTATGTGAGAGGTGATGGGAATCCTTTGCTAGATTATTGGCAGAAGAAGTGGGGGGAGGGAATGGGACAGATGCAAGAGATGTTGGGAAGGCAGGATCCATATCATTTGGGAAATGGTCATAGTGCTTAGAGATGTAGCAATCAAAGGTGGCACTGAGATTTCACACATAGGTGTAGCTATGGCCAAGGAAATGCCACTACCAATAGAACTGAGAAAGTTTCCTGGGAGAGATCAGTTTCAGGTATAAGATGTAGAGTTCATTTTTTTAATATGTTGAGGATAAGGACATCCAGGTGAAAATGTTCAACAGATACAAATATGAAATGGGAACTCAAGAGGGAAGTAGATACATGGATCTGAGAATCACCTGCGTGAAGATCAATGCGGCAGCAGAGAAGATCACCAAAGGAAAGAGAGAGGATAGAATCTATTTTATAGCCAGTGGTACTTAACCTGGTCTGTACTTAGATTTCAGGGGGCCCAGAACTTGAATGTGGAGGAAAAAAAATCTGTTTTGATTAACCTCTCAAATTGAGCATTTCCTTCAATTATGGATGCAGATAGTAACAGGCTTCACATTGATATGTCTTTAAAATATGATTTGTATTTTAATGTATATTATAAATATATTTTAAATGTGTTTTCTTATTAGTATATCTGCAAATGCACTGAACTATTAATATATAGTATATAATGCTATGTAATATGGTATACCATATAATACCACATATATTATTGCATAACACATTTGTAAAATTTTTATAACAAAATTGTTTCCTTTATAATCCTATACATCTTATTTTTGGCATTTAAAAACACCATTGCGAGAAGATCATAGGCTTCACAAGACTGGCAAAGTGATATGTGACATTAAAAAAAAAAAAAGATTAACCCTCCCCACCAGTAGAATGCCTTAGGATATACTTATGTCTGTGAACCAGGAGAAAGATGATCCATCAGAGAAAACTGAGTAGAGTTCAGACAGATAGTAGGAGAATGAAGAGGCAGCAGCCTCATAGATTCCAAGAGAGGCCAGAGTATCCATGAAATGAAGTGTGATTATGCCACAACCGTACTCAGTTCTAACTTGACTCAGCTCCTGAGTCCCTGCACCACTTCTCCACTTAGGTCTAAGAGGTCAAAGATGTCTCCTGACTATAGACCCCCTCTTATTGGAGCGTTCCTTCCTGGAACTTCCATGTGAGAAAATACCTAGGTCATCCATGCTCACTTGGAACTCTTCAACTCCCGACTTTTCAGACTACTTTTCCACCTTTCTCCAGAAATAATACCTTCTCCTTCTTCTCAGCATCCTCTTCTAGGGTACTTCCCCCATTCAAATATAATCTCCTTAAGGGCAAGTTATATATTTCTTGTTTGGTTTTGTTATATTTATATGTGTTTAAGACATCACTGATACATAGTGAACTTTAATCTATCTAATCTAATTTATTAGTGTTGAAAGCAACAGGAACATTAAGGGGGATTAGACTGAGAAAAAATTGATTTTAACATTTAAGAGATTATTCATGACTTCTGGGAAGACTGTTTTGTAGTTTCTTGTGGTTTGAAACCAGATCACAAACAGCTGAGAAAGGAAGGGGGAAATAAGGCAGTAAGGGGGAACAAGAATAGTTAAATTTTCCTGGAAATTGAGGTATAAAAAGGTGGTGACAGCATAGGTTGCTTGAGGGATTCTCTTGGCCCAAAGGGAATATTTGAAAGGTAGGGACCCATGCCATATGTCACCAGGAGGCAACTAAGAGAAGTAATAGATAGAGTGATGGACTTGGAGCCTGGACCAGAGCTCAAATCTTGCTTCTGACCCTTATTAAGTCTATGACCTGAGACAAGTCTCTTAACTCCTAAGCTTCGGTATCCTCATCTATAAGATGGGAATTATAATAATCCCTATTTCACAGAGTTGTGAGAAATGTGAGATATATTGTAAAGTGTTTCATAAATACTCAAGCTCTATTTTTGTAGTTGGGAAGGAAAAACATATAGTGAGGAATTTAAAAATGAGGGGATGATGATTGAAGAGGGAGTGTGAATGATGAGTAGGTTTAGGAAGAGGAGGGGTATAGAGAGAAAAAAATAATAGCTTATAATCACAGAGGGGAATCTATGTTCAAGATCATGGGAGGTCCAATCATTTAAGCCGTCGAAATGACTAACTCTGCAGGGGGCTAACATAGAGTGAAGATGAAATTTGTGGGAATTGAGATTGATGTAGTGGGTTATTCACAGTGTTAGGAGGGAGACAGAGGGATTAAAGTTGAGATGTCCTTGAAGTAAGAAGGGCTCAGATGAGGGAAGTCCCTTTTTCCCATTTAGATTGGCACCTCTGCACCTTGGCGTCAGGATGATGGACAGGGCAATCTACTGGAGAGCAAAATGAGATGGAATGGAATCACATGTGTATGTAGAGTAGTTTGTGTTGGGAAGGAGAAAGGCCGCCTCCTTGTGTGAAACAGGGGGTGAGAGGAGGAGGTAGAAATAAGAGGGAACTCTTGGTGAATGGCCTCTTTTTTTTCAATAAAATATTAGGCAAGGTTATCAGGTAAGGCAGAGGGGACAGGGAGCCATAGGAGGTTTGAGGAAGAGTGAAAAAGTTTGGAAAACCTGATGTGGCAAGTAGCATAATGTGTTAAAAAGGATTGCTTGCTGCAGTGAAGGCCCAGTGGAGATTATGAAACATAGGAACTAAGGCAATGGAAGGTGGGGAAGATTTTCTCCTATTCTTGTGCTGCCAAAGTGAGGTGGAGAAAGTCACACATTTACGTAGCCTGGGTCCACTACAAATTTTTATTGTGTGACCTTCGGTCAAGTCACTTAACCTCTGTCTGCCTCAGTTTCCTTAGTTGTAAAATGGTAATAATAATAATACTTCAAAGGGTTGTTTTGAGGATCAAATGAGGTAATACTGGTAAAATGATTAGTAAACCTTAAGGTACTATATAAAGGCTAACTATTATTAATATTATTTCCCTAGAGTTAAGTGATTCTGAGTAGATCAACATCACTTTATAGAAATTCTGTATGACTAGATTCTTTTGAATCACCAAAATGCACAGCTAACAGTCTCATTATGCAATAGTAACAATTCATTCTTTACTATAGCATCACAGTGTTTAATTCTTCTCAGCCATCTTCATTTATTATTCTTTCTTGGTTGGGTGTTATGTTAGAAAGACTAACTTTGATGCAAAATGAGGATGCCCAAAAGAAAAATGGGAAAATGAAAATGCCTTATCTTTGTTTTATTTCATCATTAGGATCATCATCCATCATCCCAAAAAGTGAACTAAGAAACAGGAAATTAATTTGAAGTTTTATCCTTGTGGCTTTTAGGGGAGCTCAGTGATTGATTTATAAAGAAATATAGCAATAAAGGAAAATCAATTCAGTGCCAGTGTGGTTGAAATTGGGGTCCTTGTAAAAGTCTACATTGGGTTCTTTTAAGTGGCCTCAATTATGAACATATTTCCCCATAATTAATCTTTAGATCCTGTTCACATTTTTAGAATCAGGGTTAAAGTTACCAACACCAACACTCAGTCAGCAAACATTTATTAAGCACCTATTAATATGCTGGATACTGGCCCAAGGATTGGAGGTACAAAGAAAGGCAAAAGGCATTGCCTGCCCTCAAGAAGGTCATAGTCTAATGGGAGAGAAAACATGAAAACAAGTCATGCACAGGCGAAATTGGAAATAATCAATAGAAAAAAGGGGTGTTGGCAAAGGGTTCCTTTAGATTGGGAGTCCGGTGAGGTAAGAAGACTTGAAAAGGTGGGGCGAGTTTTACAGGCCTTTGAATGCCAAACAGAGGATTTTATATTTGATTCTGGAGGTGATAGAGAGTTACTGGAGTCTACTGAGTAGGAGCATGACATGAATTTAGTCCTTAAGGAACGAGAAAATTGTCTGCCTGCTTTCTTAACAATTTCTTATGTGTTTGGAAATGTTTTAATATTTACTTAGCTTACTATAAGAATGCTGGTGGCCAAGGCACAACTAGTTTGTTATCAGTTCAGATTAACCATTTGCCTTATTTTTCTTCTTGGAACACAAAATACTTCTTACTCTGGATTATTTGTAAATCAAATGGATAAGTGACTATGACAATTTCTTGTCATCAGACTTCTCCTTAATGACATTTATAAAGTATTTAAAACAATTTATCCTCTGGCCTGAAAAAAAAATCATTGCTAGTTTGTTTTCTTAAAAAATGTGTCCCTTAATGTTAGGCAGTTGCCTAAGACTATTTTTAGTGGGTTGAAAATAAAACCTAACTCTTTTCAAAAAATAGTATATCACATTCTTTCCTAGTTATTTACTTGTACTCTTTGTCAGTTGGGGGAGGACACTATCATCAGTTGATTAGTAGTTTAATTGTAAATTAAAATAATTGTAATTGGGCCCCTGACAACCAACAAAGGCTGATAGAAGCGAAAAGCATGCATGTTATGTACAGTTAACAGTAATGCCATTGGTTTTACATTGTGCCCTTTCTTTGAGTTGCAAGGACAGTTTCTAAAATTCTTTTCTTATAGACTTATACAATTTCAAACAACAGTGAAGAAAGGTAACACTGAATATTGTTCCTGTTATTCATTTGTATGCTGTTTTGTTCTTTCATTCACTCACCCTACCACTGTAATCAGTGGAATCCTTCCATTGGACGTCACTTATAATATCTTGATACAGAAGTGATCATAGAAGTCATATAGTTCAGCCTTCTCCTTTAGCAGATGTGAAACTGGACCCGCAGGAGATGGTAGACCTAGAGCAAGTCACTTAGGCAGTAAGGATGAGATTTCAGCCAAAGTCCTAGAACTCCAAAGCCAGTGTTCATTCCACCATACCTCGATGGAGATCACATTTAAATGGGAATTGGCTGTAAATTGGGATTATATTGCAAGCTGTCTTTCACCAGTAATAGCTAGCAATTATATAGCGCTGGTGAAGTTTGTAAGCACTTTACATATATCATTTCAATTGTCTTCATAGCAAACATGTGAAATAGGTGCTACTGTTATCCCATTTTAAAGATGTGGAAACTGAGGCTAAGAGAAGGTAAATTATTTGTCCAGGATGATGCAGCTAGTTAAGTGTCTGAGGCAGAATTTGAACTCAGGTCTTCTTGTCTCCTAGTCCATCAGTTTATGCCAATTAGATGTAATATAGCATTCTCTTTTGCAACTCTGTAATGAGCTTATTGAATATTGTGAAATTATTTTCTATGTTTGTATCTTCACACTTTACAGTGTTGTTACCTCCATTATAACAGGGAATTTTTTTTTTATTTTAACATAACTCCCCCATAACCTGTAATAATGCTATACCCATGGTCAGCTCTTAATAAATATGTGATTAATGAATGGGTGCTGAATTGGTTTCCATCAGAGGAAACAGTTCTTGTGCTATGACCAAAGGGTCCATTTTGGATTTATTAGGAAATTTGAGAATTATATGATGATTGTTAAGGGAGGCAATTACTGATATAAGAGCTCTTCTTACAAGGTTGGGGGGGAGAGGAAGAAACAAGATGAAGGAATAGGCATTTCTTAAGTGCCTCCTAAGTGCCAGGCATAGTGCTGAATGCTTTAAAATATTATCTCATTTGATCCTGCCAACATTTCTATGAGGTAGTTGCTATCATTGTCCCCATTTTACAGTTGAAGAAACTGAGGCAGACAGCAGATAAGTGACTTACCCAAGGTTATACAGCTACTAACTGTCTGAAGCAGGATTTGAACTGGGGTCTTCCTGATTTCAGGCTCAATGCTTTATCCACTGTGTCACCTAGCTGCCTTTTGAATCCATGATGTTCAGAAGCCTCAATTATATTCTTTGTTTAGATTAACAGATGCAGCTCAGGGGAAAAAATTCTAGTTTAGAAATGCCATTTTCCTATCCCCCCCAAAAATGGATAAGCATTCTTAGGGCTTACTATAGAAAGATGATTGATAAAATCATCCTGTATATGTTTTCTGTTTCTTCCCAGTAAATCTACTGTCAAGTTACCAAGGAAACACTAGCTGCCTAAGTCTAGGGTGGAAAGAGGATGCTTCATTAGAAAACTAGGCTTCATTATCTGGGCGTTTGCCTCAAGGAGTTGTTTGGCTGTGATAAGCAAATGTTTCTATAAAGCATTATCTGGGAAAATAGGTTTTCCCATTTTTTAATGGAATATAGATTTCTGGGAGTTATTCCTTCTATTTGAACCTACACTGTGTAAAACATTAGCAGAAAATAAAAACACTTGGGGTTTGGGGTTAAGTCATTGAACTGTTATGTGGCAGGTGACAACTTAAGGAGCATTAACAAACATGGGTTTGTTTCTCTTTAAATCATTCATGTTGGGTCATGCTCACAATACTGGAAATAAAGGTAGCCTCAATACACTGTTTACTTTTTCTGTTCAAAGATTTATTTGTTTCTTGGAATAAACTAGAAAGAGTTGAATGCATATATAAATAGATCTTTATTTTTAGAAGTCAGAGGGTAAAAGGTTGAGGATTTGTTTGTTTTTGCTTTGGTATTTCTTATCTGATGTGCCATTTTTTGAGGTAGTGAGGGGGATGTCAGAAAGAAATGGACCTGTGATTTTATTGATATATGGGGCTCTCCATTAGACTGAAAGTTCCTTGAGAGCAAGGACTATCTTTTACCTTTCTTTGTATCTGCAATGCTTAGAGTAGTGTCTGGCATATACTAGGTGCTTATGTTCAGTAACTGACTGACTAGTACAGATCATTAGCTAATTTACAAAGAAAGGTCAGAGATGTCATATAGTGTAACTGAGAAGGATATAATGCATAAAGTAATTGATCATTGCTATCAATATTGAATTAGATTACACATTGAATCTTTCTATTATTTGAGATAAAAGATGTGGAGGGAGTAGTGATCTGGATGTGGAGAAATGATCATAGATCCGTTTAAATCTAAATAGTCAAGTATTACTTCATATATATTCAAACAAACTCTATGTAGCTTGTATTTATATGCAAAATTATATTTGATTTCTAAAATGAAATAAAATTAGATATATGAACAATTTCCAACTAATCAAAAATGACCCTGAAATGAATGCTCTCATTTTATGTTTTTTTCACCTTCAATTAGAGTAGGATATTAGCCAAGTTAGGTTCTAAAAATTTTTTTAATGAATTTTATATAAGTAGATACAAATTTTAGACATCAGGTGATCTGAGTCTTATAAGAGACTTCTGCTAATGTACTTAATTTCTTTTTATTTTTCTTTTAATATTTCTCTAAACTTAGGTAAAAATTACTTTCTATTCTTTTTATCAATTCCCAAATTAAGGATCTTGGGAACAGGTGATATAACTTAAGACTTAATACTTGTCAAGAGAGAGATCCTATTCCTAGGAATATGATGCTACCTGAAGAAATGATCTTTTTACTTTTCCGTGGCCTCCATGCCAGGAGGAAATAATACAACCACCAGTAGACCTTGAGAAGTTGGAACAAGAACCATCCAGTGAACCCCTGCAGCCCCAGTTCCATCATATTCTCTGCTTAGTGAAAATTATTGACCTTTAAGTTTGCAAAGCAATTTACATTTTGTTACCACATTTGATCCTTATGACAACCCTATGAAGGTGATACTATTATTTCCATTTTATAGATGGGGAAACTGAGGCTGAAATAGATTAAGTGACAACCATCGCCATGCAACTAATGGATGTCTGAGGCAGGATTTGAACTCAGCTTGTCCAGAATCCAGCCCCAATGCTCAGTCCACTGTGCCACCTAGCTGTCTACTTAAACACACAACACACCTTCCCCCATTCAGTTCCCCAAGCTGCAATAACAAAGGGAGATGGTGCTAATCTCAAAGTAATAATTCATACACTCCTTCTCTGCCAGTGTTGAGGCAAAATCTATTCTTCTGGAAGTGCTTATCCACATTCTATTCACACTTCTTATTCTAGTCTCTTTATTTCAGTTTGGGACCCCTGATTTCTCTACTTCTTGGTTCCATTCAGTTTCAGCTGTCCTAATTCCTGACTTGAATTCACTGGTTCATACCTTGTGGATAGGAGTAACATTCTACCTTTAAATGGGCTTCCACACATGTATTAATTAACTGTTTTATTTTTATCTGTCTAGATAGCCAATGGATGATCTAAGAATCTGGCACTGAAATGGACCTGATTAGCTCCCTGGCTAAATTGATTAGACACTCAGATATATAAGTCTTTTGCCACATATAGCTAGAAACCTCTATGCAATGAAAAATCTAAAAGGTAATGAAAATAGGTATTATAGCAATCTCAATTTTGGAAGTGATCTCAGAGGTCATTTAATTAATCCACAGACCAAGAGTTTCTCTTGTATATCTAAAAATGTTTTATGTAAAAGAAGAAAACCTTTAAAATACTGCATGGTAATATAGAAAGAACACTGTATTTGGGATAAGACAACCTGGGTCCAAAGTACATATCTGCTATTCACAACTTGCAGGAAGGCAAGAACATCACTTTATCTTGTTGGGCTCAGTTTCTTCTCTTCATAAAGTTAAAAGTAGATTTGATAATCTCTAAGGTCTAAAGGAAAGTATATGCCAACAAAAATTATTCTCTATGTAGTTATGTATTGATAGTTGCTCAGAAAATAATATCATTTATTTGCAAAATCTGTCTAGCTCACTGGGATAAGAGAACATTTTTTTCAGTGTGGAATTGTTGTTTGTCCATCACTCTCGAAGAGGGCCGTGACATCAGGGAAGTGATGCCATGACCTGTAAGTGAATTGGATTTAAGTGAGGGAGCGCTGTATAAAGTCACCAGCCTCGATTTCTCTTCCAGAGTCATCTGGATCCACTGGCAAAGATATAGATCAGGATAACTGGAGATAGCCCTGGATGCAGTGGGAGACATTGGCCTTTTTAAGGTCTTTAACAGGTCTCAGTTCAACTGAGGCAACACCCATTCAGTGATTAACGCTAGATAAGAAATGAGGCAGAGAATGGCCTCTTTACCTAGTCAAAAAAAAAAAAAAATAATCTAATAAGGGAAGACCAGGGTTTCTGGTCAGAACAGAAACAATTGTAGTTTGACACATTGACACCGCAGGTTGTTACGTATGTGCCGTTGGATGTATCATATATCTCTTCTGGTCTTCAGTTTCCTTATCTATAAAATAGTGAGTTGGGCTAGGGGATCACTGAGGTCCTTTCTATTTCTAGCTCTTTGTCTATGCTCCCACCATCCTATGATGTTCTAATAAGTAATGCACATGGGCCTCAATTTTAGATATGTTGAGATTACAAATAAATAATTCACATTTTCTTTTTTTTTCTTTTTTTGTAAAGCATATTGCTTTATAAATAGAGAGTCTAGAAATCCCTGTGTTTTATGGAGTGTTCTTTTCCCTGTATTTGACACTATTATAATGGACCCAAATATGGAATTATTTTTCTACTCATTATTTTCTGACATCCCAGGAATACTTTGATAGCAGTAATAATAATAATTGCTAATATTTTGCGTTGTTTTAAAGGTTTGAATATATTTTCTCATTTAATCCTCACAACAACCCTCAGAAGTAATTGCAATTTTTATCCCCCATTTACATATGAGGAAACTGGGACTGAAAGAGGTTTAGTGATTTGCCTAGGTCACATAGGTAATAAGTATCTGAAGCAGGATTTGAACTCGGGTCTTCCTGACTCCCAAATTCTGCTCTCTATCCACTGGGCTATGTTTCTATTATTTTTGTTAACTCACTGTGGATCAATATTTTAAAAATTCTTGGAGTTGTTCAGTTGTTTCCATTGTGTCTGATTCTTCATGTCTCATTTGAGGTTTTCTTGGCAGAGATGCTGGAGTGGTTTGCCATTTCCTTCTCCTTCTCATTTTACGGATGAAGAAACTGAGGCAAACAGGGTTAAGTAATTTGCCCCAGGTCACATAGCTAGTAAGTGTAGTTTGAGGCCAGATTTGAACTCACAAAGATGAGTCTTTCTGACTCCAGGCCCAACTCGCTATCCCCTGCACCACCTAACTGCCCTTCTTAGAGTAGATTGTGATAAATAAATATTATTCCTAATCCCATTTTCTTGTAAAATCCTACTCAATAGACATTTCTTTAACATTTATAGGACATTGTGTTAGGTGTTAGGGCATTGTGCCTAGGGATCCAGGAGTGGAAACAAAATCTTTTCAGTCCTCAGGGAGCTTATAATCTAGTGGGGTGGGGAATAACCAGTAATAATAAAGGAATAACTAGAGTAGAAGTTAATTGTCTATTAAGAAAATGCAACCTGTGTAATTGTTATTTGACTCTCCTTATTGAAACATTTCTTAAGGAGAAAAATGGCATAATAATTAGAATCACGTATCATCAAAAGTTACATATAATTTGCAGAAAACAATTTTAAACATTTTCATGTTGTAGAAGGCCCAGATGAAAAAATTGATATTATTCTGGAAGAGCAAATAGCGAATTTCCCCCTTTGGGCCTGAGTAGTCTTCAGCAGGGTTTTGCTCAATTTTTCTCTTGGTCATGCTGTTGAAGTTCTGAAATTGAAGACTACATTGGGGAAAAAGAAAAACAAGACAAAAAAAAAAAACCTGGAACAAGGTATGGAGTATGTTTGCAAATGTTTCAGTGATAATATTTAAGAGCTAAATTAAAATTTTAAATTTATCAAGCATCCCCCCAAAATGAACCTTTTAGGTATGTCTGAGGCAATTATAACATTCAAAACATATGATTGAGGCATTTAACTATCAAAATAAAGGCCTGTATCATGCAGAATTGAATCTGAGTGTGTTAGTTTTTAGTCACTGTTATTACTTTTCCCATGATATTCCCCCTTAATATTTCTCAAGTTAGTATTATTAATAGAAGATAATCAGGTTTCAAGCTTTTAAAACTGTTTAAATTAAACTAATATGTTAAGAAATTGCCATAACAGTCGCTATAACAGGTGTTAAATAAATGGAGAAAGTATCAAAATGAATTTATAATATAATATAATTGCTTACACTATACTTTTGTCCAAAAGGTTACTTCTAGAACTAAGTTATTTGTTGGTGATCCATAGACTTACATACCGAGGGAGAAGCATAGTGTGTAACCCTGGGTAAGTCATCTTAACCCTGTTTGCCTCAGTTCCTCATCTGTAGAAGGAGTTGGAGAACGAAATGGCAGACCACTCCAGTATCTTTGCCAAGAAAACCTCAAAATGGGGTCGTGAAAAGTTGGACATGACTGAAATGACTGAATAGATATATATGTACACACATATACATATATATTTATACACACTTACATATACACATATATGTTTAGGTACATAGTATATGATTGTTGTTTGTCCTTTATTCTCAAAGAAGACCAATGACATCATGAAGGTGATGTCTTGAGTTGTACAAAAATTGGATTTAAGTGAGGCAGAGGTGTGCAAAGTTATTAACCTCACTCTCTCCTCCGGAGTTATTGGAGCCCAGGTCAAGACAAAATCAAGATGACTGGTGATGGCCCAGGATGACTACAGCTAGCCTTGAATAATCCCACTTGCTTCTTTAATACCACTCTGGTGAGGGAGAAAATTGAAAAAAGAGTTGTGCCTATGATATAATTTCTCCACTACTGTTCCTTATATATGTATGTAAATATGTAATATCTCTATGCATATATCTATATGTCATGTATCACGTGTGAGGAATATTAGTGAATAATTTTTATAACATATACTATGAATTTAGACAGATAGATAGATGGAGACATTTCACCATTATTTTTTATTTTTACAAATGAAATAGAAGCTTATCAGGTACCTGAGAAAATTTACTTCTGATTGTGATTCTTGCAGTACTGATCTCAAACTGAATTTCAAGAGACTACATTAAGCCTATGTTTTCCTGATCATTCTAGTATTTCAAACATTTTTGTCATCACGTTTCATCATTAGCCTTATGATCCTCTAAAATCCTAGAAGACAATTAACATGAGTCTTAATTTTAAATGTGTAGATTGTAATGAATATTTTCCATTTTATTTTTTTCTGTAATGTAGATCTAAAAATAAAGGCTACGGTTTGGGGAAAAATTGTTATATGGAGATTCCCCCCCCCATATCTGACTACCTTGTAATGAAATTTTACCCAAATGTGGATTTTTTTTTATGTACACTCATATTATCTTGTAAGTCTATGCTTAGTTTCATGAATATTTTCACATTTTTATAAATTAAATAACTCCCTGTGAATCAGGACTTTAAACCTCAGAAGAGATTAAATGATAATTAAGGACCAACTCTAACTCCATTTCCTTGTTAGATTTATTTGGCATATCTAAAGCATTGTGGGCATCTAGGTGATACAGTTGATAGAGTACCAGGCCTGGAGTCAGGAAGACTCATCTTGGTGAGTTCAAATCTCAGATGTTTTCTAGCTATGTGACCTGGGCAAGTTACTTAATCCTGTTTACCTCAGTTTCCTTATCTGTAAAATGAGTTGGATAGGAAATGGCAAACCATTCCAGTATCTTTACCAAGAAAACCCCAAATGCAGTCATGAAGATTTGAACATGACTGAAAAATAACTGAATGACAACAAAGACATAGTGATATATGACATTGGGTACAGGAAGTTGAAAAATAATACCATGCCTGCCCTCAAGGAATTTACCCCATTGTAGGGTATATATATAGTATGTAAGCAAATACAAAAACACAACTTGTTATAGGTACCTAGGTGGTGAAGTGAATAGACTTCTGGGTATTTAACCTGGTATCTATAGAACTTTAAGTGGTTTGTGGATAGGTTTCAGGGAATTCGTGAACTAGAAAAAAAATTGATTACTTTATTTCATTGTAATTACTTGCCTTTGCAACACTATGAATTTTATTTTATACATTTAAAATATAGCTGAGAGAGAGATATTTCATCTGCCTGCCAAAGGTTGACAGAAAAAAAAATAAGAACTCTTGATTTAGAATAAAAAAAACAAAGAAACAAACCTCAGTTCAAATCCTATCTTAGACCCAGGACAAATCACTTAAGCTCTACATCAGTTTCATCATCTGTAAGATGGAGATGATCATAACTCCTATACCACAGGGTTGTTGTGAGGATCAAATGAGAAAATAATATGTGTAAATCCCCTTTCCAACCATAAAACAATATGTAAATAATAGAAATTATTGATAACTAGAGAATATGATGTGAAAGATCACTTTTAGCTATAAGTAGTAATAATAAAAATAAAGATTAGTAGAACTTTTATAGCTTCCAGGAAGAAAATTTGATTGCATAAATCAGAGACTTGTTGGAATGAGACCCATGTTAAGCATATGACTCTGGAAGATATACCTTATTCAAGAACAACAGGATAGACAAAAAGGATGAGTGCCTAAAGCAACACTTTCTCTTAGAAGATAAACTGTTGAGAAAAGTCCAAGATATGGTGGAGAGAATTCAGGGGATAATCAGTAAAGACAGAAACAGAAGAAATACTGTGATCTACACAGACTACATTAAATAAAAGGAAGTAGATGAAGAGTTGGGGAAACTTCACAAGCCTGACAGTAGGATCTGACAGAGTGATGAGAGACTTTAGTTGTCCATATTTCTGCTGGAACTCTTCCCCTGCGTAAAGCACAGTAATGAGCAATTTATTGATTTTCTTCAGCAATAGTTTTGTGAAAAAAAATGGGGAAACCAATGAAACTTAGTTTCTTGATCTGACTTTACCCAACTAGTGGAAATGTGCTAATGGGGTAGAAATGAGGGGAAATGAGGGACATGAGCACTCTCTCCTGGAATTTTTGATAGGGAAGGAAGGAAGGAAAATCCAGACATGGTCTGCCAGGAATCATAGATTTGAGGATAATAGGTTTCCAAGTATTCAGAAAAAGAATAGCCAGGATCACATGTTCCAAAATTGTACAGAAGTCAGCACAAGAAGGATGAGGAGATCTCAAACAATTTAGAAATTTTTGAGAACTAGTTTTGAGTAGGAAAATAAAGAGTTGAAAAATAAAACTTTATACATAAGCAACTCATTTATAAAGTTGGATGGAAAAAAAAAGACACGCACAAAATGGAAGCAAGGGTGTCTAACAAAGGATGAAGACAAAAACATTTTATGATTCTACAGAAATGGCGTTCTGTGAAACAAAATTCAAAATGAACCAAGATTGGTAAGGAAAGCTAAGAATAGCAAAAAAGATTTAAAATGCATATACGCTAAAGTGTGTGTCTGTGTGTGTGTGAGAGAGAGAGATGACTAAAGGATGTTGAGGTAATGATATATGACAGAAAGAAAGTGGAGGTATTCAACTTTTCAACTTTTATTTTGATTTTTTTTCTCTGCTAATGATCTTTGTGCTGCATGGGATAAAATAAAGAAAATTAATATATGCTGCCATGCAATTGAGGAAATGTCTGGGAAGGCAGTTGGAGCTACCATTCAATTCCATCTGGTAGACAGACTCTGTAGAGAGAAGTTTCAGCAGTAAGGGCATGGTGTCAACTTCCATTTTGGACCTGCTGAGTTTGACATGTCAGGCAAGTCGATGAGCATTTGTTAAGCAGTCACTATGTGCCATGTACTTTGCCAAGAGATGATGATGCAAAGAAACACAAGAAGGTAGCTCCTGGCCTTATTGAATGCAAAAAATTGAGCCACCAAATGGGGCTTCTGATGTAGTCAGAAAGAGGAAGGGGAGAACCTTTTCACATTTGCTTAATAGTTAGTGTTCTGTCTTCTCAAATCACTGTTGTTCAATTGTTTCAGTTGTGTCTGACTCCTCGTGACCTCATTTGGAATTTCCTTCACAAAGATAATGGAATGCTTTGTCATTTCCTTCTCCAGCTACTCTGTCCACCTGGCTGCCCCTACAGGTTTTATTCCACTCCCCAATAGAATGTAAGCTCAATGAAGGCAGGTACTTTTTCATTTTATCTTTATGTGATGTAGTATATAGAACACTGGGCTTCGAATCGGGAAAACTCATGTCCATGAGTTCAAATCTGGCTTTAGACACTGGCTATGTGACCCTGGGCAAGTTACTTGACCCTGTTTGCCTCAATTTCTCATCTGTAATATGAGTTGGAGAAGGAAATGGCACATCACTCCAGTATCTTTGCCCCTCCAAAAAATCTCTGAAATGGGGTCATGAGGAATTGCACATTATTGAAATGACTGAAAAAAATAGACCTCCAAATGTTTGTTCTAACCAAGCAACAACCATTTATGAACATTCCTCCCATGCCCTACTATGTCTAAGGCACTGTACTGGGTGCTGGAGATATAGAGATGTAATGAAAAACAGTTGCTCCTCTCAAGGCACTTACATTCTAATGTGGATAAAGGAATGTTGAGTCAATGACTTGTTCAAAGTCGAGTAACTAGAAAGGACCAAAGCTAGAATTGGACCTATGTTCATTGCACTTTCTACTGTATCATGGGCCAAAGCTAAGTAATTCTCATATTTCTTATACCTTTATTCTTTTTTTGTAGAACTTCATCATTTACTGAAAGTATAAATTTAAGATGTTGTCCAAGAGAATACATTGGTGTTCTTTGACTTCTTCATGTCAATCTTCCACATGAGAAATGGCAATGCCTCTGTTTTCCTATCACAGCTATTCTCAAAGTGAGATTTAGAAATGTTGGAGAGAGGTATAGATGTTGGATCTCAAAATGATTTCAGAGAATCTGTGATATCAAAACCATTTTATCATAAAACTCAAAGATTTTAATTCCTAATATCATTAAGTATAGATAGATATAATCTACATACACAGAATCTCTTTGGGGAATTCTCAATTTTTAAGAGCATGAAAGAGTCTAATGACCAGTGGTCATTAGAATGTTATAACTAGACCTCTCTTTGGCAGCATAACTTCGTGGAGCAACAGCTGACCTTGGATTCAAGAAAACCTGGGTTCAAGTCCCTCTTCTGACAAATATTGCATTATCCTTGGCAAGTTACTTAGTCTCTCATTGCTCTAGGTAACTCTGCATTCTAGAAATTTCAGAGAAGGCATGTTAGCCCCTGTCCTTATGCCTTCTCCACCTGCATTTGGAGGTTCTATATGTTGTGTCTACAAATTTATATTTATAACCTGATTTCCCACAATTTTCCAACATTCATCCTTTGCTTCAGCTAAATGGTATTCTTAAAATCTTAAATACAGAGATGGTGTGATTTGTAGTGAGTCCTAATGATACTGGCCCTGATGTCATAGCTATGTGATCCTAATCAAGTCACTTAACCTTACTGTGCCCTGAGTTTTTGTATTTGTAAAATGAGGAGCCGTAATAATCATTCTATCAATCCCACAAAGTTGTTGAGAGGGAAACACTTCTAAAAACTGAAGTGATATGTACAAGTTCCTTGTTAACATTATTATCATTCTTTCCCAATTAAAAAAATTTCTGAGTTCCTGGAATGCCATGGCCATTTATGTACTCAAAAATATTATACGCCTACTATGTATAGGGCATTGTGCTACATACAGGGAATGTGAGGATAAAAATTAAATAATTCCTACAGGCAAGCAGCTTCCTTTCTGTTGGAGGAAAAAAACATATAAACATACAAGTAAATATATACACAAAGTAAATATAATTCAGTTATTGAGGGGCAGAGAGATACACCCAGCTGATGGAATCAGGAAAGGTCTAATAATATGTGACCCAAGAGTAGAGCTTTCATAAATGATTCGGATTCTAAGAGGTGAAGCAGAGGTGGGACTGCATTCCAGCATGGAGAGATAGCATGTACAAAGCCCCAGAAAAAGGAGTTGGAATGTCATGTCACAGGACTGGTTCATGAAAGGGACTAATGTGTAATAAGTCTGGAATGGGAGGCTGGAGTCAGGTTGTGAAGGGATTTAAGTAGTAAATAGAAGAAGTTCTTTTTAATCTTAGAGGCATTAGGGAGCCATTGGACCCTTTTGAACAAGGGAGTGACACAGTAAGACCTGTGCTTTAGGAAAATCACCTTAGCAACTGGTGAAGGATGAATTGGATTACAGATAGATGGGTCTTGAGGCAAAGGAAGCAATTAGGACCATTTCTCTCTGCCTAGGTAAATTTTGCTCACTTTTTTTCATAAACATTGGTACAGTAACTTCTTCAGGTGTTTATTTTCTCTCTCTCTCTCTCTCTCTCCCCCCCTCCATATGTGTGGGTGTGTATATATATATATATATATATATATATATATATATGAATAGAAAGATATAAAAAAGTTTTAATTGAAAGAGCTTATTGCATTTTTATTAGTTTCGAAAATTACCTGGGGAATACAAGTACTGTACCTGGTAAACAGATATCATGGATTCTCTGGAGGGTGGATTTGTTAAGTGGAAGGGCTAAATCCCTACAACTTACACCCAACTACAACAGGAACTTACCACCTCTTGGCTAATCCATCCCTTCCCTAAACCTAGGTTTGAAACTATGTCCATTGATTTGTGAACTGTATAACTAGGACAAATTAGTTTTCTGACCCTCAGTTTCCTCATTTGTAAAGTGAGGAGCTCAGAGTTTCAGGCGAGTCAGACACATGGCATGCACTCCCAAGTGTGACCTGACCCAGATTAAAATGGAATTGGGCAATATCTGCAAAACAAATAAAATGCAATAAGGCAGAGATAGCAATACATTTAAAATTAATATGTGGCTTGCTGAGATCCTTATGTATGATATTTTGGCTCCCATTTCTATTTGAGTTTGACTCCACTGGACTAGATGATCTCTGCGTTTTCTTCTGGGTTTAAATCTTACGAACTCATGAACCTGAGGTTACAGCTTTTGCTAGGAACTGTGGTTTCTCTGTGGTTACCAGGGAAACACCTGGGAAGAAGCAGGCTTGGTACTGCCAAGTGTATTTCAGGCATGGTTTTGTGGGTCCCTTGAGGGGATAGAGCCACAGGCAGCTATCAGAGTTACCTTTGCCTCAAGCTGCCTGTGTTCAAAATATGGGCTTTGAGACTTGGGTAACTATCGGTGGCATTCAAAGAGAATATTGATGTAATGTTTAATTAGAAACTAATGACTAAACAGATATTCACTTGTGTGGTGGTATAAATGTCAGGAAAATGGCAAAGATCTTGTTTTACTGTGTGAGGATACCAGATTTGTAGCTATGTACATATCTATGTGTGTACATACATACATATATATATATATATATGTATGTGTGTGTGTGTGTGTGTACACACATATATACATACACACACATAATCTTAGTCTTAGAAATGCATTGCTTTTATGGTTAATTATAGAAATCTCTTTTGTATGACAAAATTCAATAAGAAAGAGAAGAAATATGGGAAGGATATAGCTGGAGCTACAAACTTAAAATTAATAATAACCTGCATTTATATGATATTATAAGGCTTGTTAAGCACTTTGCATGTGCCATGTCATTTATTCCTCACATCACTGTGAAGAAGGAGATGTTACTGTCACTATCTTACCAGATGAGGAAATGGAACCAGTGAGTAGTTAAGTGACCTGCTATGGACATAGAAATAATAAAGCACCTACAGTGGGATTGAACTCTTTTTGTCTCCAAGTCTAACACTACCCTTGTACCAACAAGCTGCCCAAGTGAATGAAGAGAGCTAAATCTTAGATATCACTGAAATGTATTCTTGGCTATGGAAAAGAGCCACTGATAGGAGCTTTGTTTTTCCATAGACCAACACACCCAAGATAAGTGAAGGGATTGTTTTGCAAGTGATACTCCCTAAACTCCTCTTCTGTGGGATATTATATTTGATTCAGAGGGTTTTTAAAAATTATTATTTTAATTTATGATGAAGTTTAATTACTTGAAGTCAGCATGGGCAGATGGCTAAAGGAGAAAGTGACAGTGGGTTTTTGTTTGTAGACATGCATTTTTCCAATGCATGAAACTGGGTTGACTGGCACACCTTGATTCCTTAATGCTAATGCCTTCTCACTGAGATTACTTTTTATTCTCCCCTTTATATATCCTGTATCTACATATTTGATTGCATTTTATCTCCCTCTAGATCGTGAGTTCCTTGCTGGCAGGGACAGTGGTTTTGTGTTTGTTAGAGCTTTTCTTTGTATCCTCAGTATTTAGCACGGTGCCTGTAACACAGTAAATACTTAAATGCTTGTTGACTGACTATAGATGAGTTTTTGCCTTGGTAGAAAGAGTTTCCATACTATATTGCCTTAGCCTACTAAGCAGCTTTTAACATGAAACAGGATGCCCATTCTTTCTTTCCTCTACACAAATATTCTTGTATTTAATGTAATATAATTACATGTAGTTAATGTAATGTAATTACATGTAATTAATGTAATTATTAGCCTTATTCACTATTTTATTATTATTAACTAGCATTTATGACTGTTTTAAGATTTTCAAAGTGCTTTACTGATGTTATCTCATTTGATCAGTACAAAGTTCATGACACATGGTAAACACTACATAAATGCTTGTTGATTGACTGCTGCTACTTGCTCCCCCCTGAACCACACAGACCAAGTTTTTAGGTGCTTAGAAGTTGGTAGTAGGACAGGAATCAGAAATGAAATAATAAGAATTGGGACCTGACTTGCACAAAGAATAATGGCCTGCTGATGATTTTATCTCTGGTTTTTATTCCAATTCTTGTGCTTATCTCAATGTCTCTGTCACAATCTTCTTTTCTAATTTTCTCATCCCTCTACATCTGGGATGAGCTCCAGTGCTGAGGACAGAAGAAGATTCTTCCAGCAACCTGTTCAGACCTTAAGGAGAGTAGAGAGACTAAGCCTACCTCCCTACTCTAGAAAAAAAAAATATGTTACTTGTCAATATATCCTGCCTTTTATCTCTCTCCTTCCTTCATTCCTTCCTCCTTTCCTCCCTCCCTCCCTCCCTTCCTCCCTTCCTTCCTCCCTTCCTTCCTTCCTTCCTTCCTCCTTTCCTCCCTTCCTTCCTCCTTCTTTCTTTTCCTCCTCTCTTTTACTGGTTTGCTTTTCCCTTATTGCCTCTCCTCCTTGTGTTTCCCTTCCTCCTGTTTCCCCTCCCATTCCTTCTTTCCTCTGTCTTGGCCTTCCTTTTTCATTCATTTACTTGTTTATGTAGGTTAAAGAAAACAAAGCCTAAATTCAATGGAATCTTCACTTCACAAAAGTCATGCTTCTTCCCTTCTTGATGTACTGCATCTAGAAGGGATAGCTACATAGAGTTGATCAAAGGAAAAGGAGCAAATGTCGATTCCCATGAACATTATGCTAAACTCTGCCATACAATCTTAGCCAGCCATGCTATTTGTCTTTTGATCAACGTATAATCAGATTGAGTTGCTGTAACGTGTTAGGTATTATGGAGATATGCAAATAGCATAATCTTCAATCTCTAAGAGCTTATATTTTGAAATGTTTCCTTACAGGTGGAATAATAGTGGATAGAATTCTAGACTTAAAGGGCAGAAAGACTTGAATTATAATTCTGCCTCAGTGACTTTTTAGTTGTGTGACCATCGCCATGTCATTTAAGCTCTCTCCACCTCCATTTTCTCATCTGTAAAACCACGTAATAATGTAGCAATATAATGAAAGTGTAATAATAGCCCCAAACTTTAAAGAGTTGTTTTGAGGATCTAATGACATTACAAATGCAAAATGTTTTCTGAAACTTGTGTACTATACATTAGCTACATGTATTATTGTTATCATTACTCAGAGATATATACTATTTATATTGGGAAAACCTTTTGGCCAAACACATTTTTTTAAAATTTTTCTTTTAAAAGAGATTTTGTTTTTTAAATAAGTTATTTTTGTAAGGACATTTTATTTTGTAAAAATAATAAGTCATTTTTCAAAAAGTCATTAAAATATATCTCTTAAGTGTCTCATGATCACAAGACACTGTTGGGTTCGAGGACAAGAGGGAAGTAATACAGAGTTGAATAAGACATACTTCCTAACTTTAGGGAACTTAAAATTGTTTAAGGGAGAAAGGTAGGTACACAACCATATTACAATGTGGAATATATAAAGTATGTAAGAGAGGCTACATAAGGGTTCATAAAAGATGACAACATTTGATTGAACTGGGAAATAACTAAAAAGGGTTTCCCTTTTTGCTTTTGCCTCCATAATGAAAACTGTTAAAATTTGTAACATCTCATCTTATTTTACAGTCAGTTATATCACCCAATTTTCTTTAGCTAAAATTCTTCCTTCACATTGAAAGTTAAGCAAATGGAAGAATGTCAGAACTTCTTTCCCATTTGTAGTCATCCTCTGAGCATATATAGTTTTTGAAATGATCAGTGTTCTTTATTTTTTTAAAGTTGTACCATCTCTCTGGATTATTAAACATTTTAATGAGAAATATAATAAAAATTGCTCATCCTTTGAGTACTTTCTGCATATCCCTACTTTGTCCAGCCTACTTTTATGCTTTTATGTTGTGGAGAGAAATCTCAACACATTTACTGATGCAATGAAACTTTCAAGCAAATAATAATCGGTAGGTTTGGAACAGTTTTCCTGTTCTGAATAGTCTTTTACAATCAATGCCTCTTTCCTTTTTCAGGATATCGAATCCCTGGCTGGTTCTAAGGGGGCCGATCCACCGGTAAGTGCAACTTTCTATCCAACACATTACTCTTAATTACTACTGAGTGAAACGATGTGTACCACAGCCTTTCAGATATGATAATTAGTTGCATGCCATTTGCCATGGATATATGATTTTGACGGGAGACATAATTGTGAAGAAGGAAAAAAATAGAAACCACTTTGAGATGAAATTTTGGTCTTGTCAAATGGCAGGCTTTCAAAGTTGAGATTTATTTCCATTTCTAGTTTGTGTTATTTAAATAACACTAAAAAAAACTTTTCATCATGGAAATATTGTCATGTCTTTGGAATGAATAAAATGTGGTTTTCTCTTCAGTCTAATATGATGCAATAAGGTTGGAAGATTGTTGCTCTAGAAATGAATGGACCAGATCTCAGTTGAGATGAGTTTTATGGATACCTAGAAATGATATGGTATGAACAATAGGGTAGCTTGTTTTTCATTTATAAACTTTGGGAAGTTTCTAGAAAATGGCAGAACTTGTTTCAAATTAGATCTCTTAATACCTTTAAGTTAATGGTCCAGCATATGCACATTTTAGTTTCCTCAATGGTCATGTCTATTTTCAGAGAACATTAATTAAGACAATATAACATGGAAAAAATTCTTTCAAATGGTCCTGTGTGACAAAGTTAGAAGGATCAAACTGACTACAAGACGTACGCATGTTATAATGTGACTGAATCTGTGAGCTGTATTACATAAAGAACTGCTAGGGTAATCTTGTAATTTTATAGTCATCCCTCACATATAACAAGGTCTCAAGCTTCTATCACATGGTTAACAAAGCAGGAAGTTAACACATCTGGAGTGCTACACTTCTTACAAGTTCCTATGAGATGTTCCAGAATACCATTCCAAAGAGGGGAGGGTTAATGGATATCCCGCTTTTCTTTCCATATTTGACTTGATTTATGTGGGAAATATTTTTCTTGCTAATTTTTGATGTAGGCAGATACTTTTGTTGATTTTCTCAGACTTGATCAATCAAGAGTACTAGCAGATGATCGTGGGAAATGCATGTGAGGCTATTGAGACCATTGAGAGCCACAGATATTTTCCTAGATCATTGATTGAAAATATTTATTATGTAGTTACATCTAAGGGCAACCTAACTAAGAGGTATAATTGGTGGCTTTCAGTATGGTGTGATTTCAAGGGCACCAATCAAAGCTTTTTGACCCAGAGAATATCTCTACCATGTGATCAATAGGAATTTACTAAATGCTTACTGTCTGTCATGCATTACGTTAAGCATTGGGAATATAGAGGAAGGTCAAAATACTGTCCCTGCCCTGAAGGAGTTCACATTTTAAAAGGAAATGTAAACATAAAAATAACTAGGTACATACATATAAGATGTATACAGAGTAGATAGCAGATGATCTGAAAGGGTAAGGCATTAATAGCTGGTTGGGGGTAGGGGCTTGGAAAGTCCTCCTGGAGCATTTGGGTATTGAGCTGAGCCTTGAAGGAAACCAGGGAAACTGAGAATTATGGGTAAGAGGGAGAGTCTTCCTGGAACAAGGGATAGCCAGTGCAAAGGAACAGAGAGAGATGAGAGATGAGGTGTCATCTCCTGGAACAGCAAGCAGTCCAGAGAGGTTAGTATTACCTGGAGGTGAAAGAAGGCTGGATAGGTAGCAGGGCACTGGTTGTAAAGAGCTTTATGTATCAGAGGACTTTGATCCTGGAGGTAGTACCCTGGAATTTAATAAGTAGGGGCATGACAAGGTAAGAAAATCATTTCAGCAGCTGAATGTAGGATGGATTGGAGTGGGGATGGACATGACACAGAGCAATTAGAAGGCTGTTGCAATACTTCACAAATGTGGTGATAAGGACCTGAACTAGCTCGGTGTCTATATGAACAGAGAGAAGGAGACATTTATGAGGGATTTGTCAAGGTAGAAATGCCAAGATTTGACAGTGGATTGGATTTGTGGGCTGAGCTAGAAGTAGGGATTAAAGATGACACCAAGGTTGAGAGAGCCTTTGTTACTGTGAGTGTGACAGTGTCCTTAGTGGTAATAGGAAAATTGGGAAGAGAGAATATTTGGGAGGAGAATGATGCTGAGTTTGGTTTGGGACATGTTGAATTTTGGGTACCTAGAGGACATCCAACTGTAAATGTGTATAAGGCAAATGACAATGTGTGGGACACTAGTTTAGGAGAAAAGCTAGGATTGGATAGGTAGATCTGGGAATCATCTTGATGGGGATAATCATTAAAAACATGAAAACAGATGAGATCTATAAGAGAGAATGAAAAATGAAGAGGACCAGGACAGAGGGTTAATGTCACAGTTAGTAGGGGTGACATGTATGAAGATCCAGGAGAAGATATGGAGAAAGTATGAGCTATGTAGGAGGAGAAAAAGGAGAGAGCTGTACCATGAAAACCCAGAGGGCAGCAAATAGCCAGAAGAAGGGGGTAATCAATAGTATCAAATGCTAAAAAAAAAATAGGAAAAAATTATTAGCATTGAGATAATTTATTGAATTTAACCACTGAGATATCATTGATGACTTTGCACTGTTCAATGACAAAATCAGAGGCAAGATTACAGAGGTATAAGGAGAGAAAAGAAGTTGAGTGTTATGATACACACCCGTAGTTCCTGCTGCCGAGGGAAACCGAGGCTGGCAGATCATTAAAGCTTTGGAGTTTGAGCTGCAAGTGACTAAAGCCAACTTACGGTCTACACTGAAAGCAATATGGTGGTCTCCAAGAAGGGCAAACTGACCCAGGTTGGAAATAGAGCAGGTTAAAGCTCTTGTGACAGTTAGTAATTGGGCAGGACCCATGACTGGCTGGTGTACTTGGAGGGAGAGAGAGAAAATAAATGGAGGAAGTGGAGATGGATAGGTTCAGGGACTTTAGTTGAAAATTAGAGATTCATTTTTTTATTTATCCTTGGAAAAAGGTGAAACATTAAGGTTTTTTAATTTTCCTTTTATAATTTCATATGGTGCCTTAAGTGGAAGTAAGTGGAGTATCAGTCCTGGAATGTACTCAGTCTTTGTATGGATGATCTACTTTATATTCAATTGGAATGGTGTATATACTTGTCATTTACGTGTTGCCTCCCCTAATAGGATGTAAACTTCTTGACAGTAGCTACTGTTCCTTTTTTGTCTTTGTGTCCTCAGCAGCAGTTCCTGTCATATGGTTAGTGCTTAATAAATGCTATTTGATTGATCAATTTGGCAAATATTAACTCAGTATTTATTGCATGCAGTCCCTTGTGCCCCCTCTAGATCTTTACCTTCATGTCTCCTTCTTCTTTTTCTACCCACATCCACCATTAAGGTCTTTTCTCCGAAAAAAAATAATAAACTAATTTACATTATAATTTATAGCATTATAAATTGTATATATAATTTATAGCATTATATATTATATATTATGAATTATATATGCATATATTTTATATTAAGGTGAAAATAATAAAAGTTAACATAGAGAGTTCACCTAATACTTACCAAATATTTGCTGAAGGAAGTCCTATAGATTCTGCAGATCTTTCAATTCAGTAAGGACTTGTAAAGTGCCTACTATGTGCTGGGCCCAGTGCTGGGTACCAGGGACACAGGAAAAAGAGTTTACATCCTATAAGAATTTGGCCCTTTATCTTTGGACTGCAATGGAACTACTTTGGTAAGATAAAATTGCTTTATATTTCTTCTGTCTGCTCTGAACTTTCAAAGTGTTCTTTTAGAACTAAATGGTTTCATTCAGTTTCTGTGTCCTATGCTCCCTCCTTCTATTAACTATGGAGTTTGATATGAGGTTTCAAGAGACTTTCTGCCTATCTCTTCAAAGAAAATACCTTCCATTTGAAAATAAAAACAGAAATTGTTATTAAATGATACATGAATGCAATCAATGTGAAGTATTGCCTTGTCTTTAAGAACATTTTTCTGCTAGATTAGCCATTCATTTTTTTTTTCAGATCTGAGATCCTTGGTCTTCATGGCAATGTTAAAGCCCACTACCCAAAGCACTTGATTATGGCATTTTAATCAGAATGAAATTCAAGGTCCTGTGATTATACATTCATTGACCAGAGCACATAAAGTACTGAATTCTGAATAGACTCTTGTGAAGATGCATAGCCATGGAACAGTTCCTCTACCAAGATAATGGGAACCTATTTAAATAGACATCTTGAGGTGACTAAGGTATAAATGAAATTGCAGATTTTACTGCAGGAGACCTAAATGGTTCCTTGGAAGCCACAGTAGGAAAGAAAAGGAGGGTAAGTTAGGTGGCGCAGTAGATAGAGCACCAGTCTTGGAGTCAGGAGGACCTGAGTTCAAATCTAGTCTGAGACCAAACACTTGACATTTACTAGCTGTGTGACCCTAGGCAAGTCACTTAACCCCAATTGCCAAAAAAAGACATTAAAAAATAGAAAAGAAAAGGAGTTGTAAGAGCCAAGTTCTCAACATTTGAAATTATAAAATATGTACAGTTGCTTTTTGTTTTTGAAATTTCAGTGGAAAATGACTTTCATTCCTCCATTGTAAATATAGTTCATACTAGTGAATTCTGAATGACTCCTGGATTTGTTTCTGTGACTTACACCGAGGTTAGGAGCTTAAAGATGATTTTTCACTTTTTTAAATAAAAGATCTATTCCTATCTGAGATTCAGTGGCATAAGTGAGACATATATGAAAAAGAATACCTATGATATTAAGCAAAAATTGAAACAATTTAAATATTTAAATACATGAAATGAAGAAGAAAATAATTTCTTGGTTGTAACTAGAAATTTGTAAGGGCAGAAAATGAAAATGAAAGATTTTCTGGACTGTGTTAAGACACTAACTTTTTGGTGATCGTAGGGATGGGAGAACACCTAAAGAAAAATATTCTCCTGTACTTTAAAGTTATTTTTCTTTAAAAAACATCAGAAACATTATAGATTTTTTTTCATTCCTTTCATTCATGAAGCTTGAACAAAAGGGTAACGTCAGCTCTGTGTGACATTGGTATCTATCCATGTCTTGTTAGTGTCTCAGAGGGAGGTGCTAAGCATATTTTGTGGGCTTCCTGTGGAGGATATACAGGAAGACCCAAATAAGCATCACATCAGATGAAGACGGATACATGGGTTCTAATCGCCACTGTTGGAGAGAGTCCTAGAATTCCAGGTTTGGCAGAGATGTCAGTGGCCAAGTATCTCAATCTACACTTGAACACAATGCCCTGTGTAATATGCCTAACCTTTACATGTAAACCTCCTAATGAAGGGAAATCATGGAACAGCTTATTTTTTACTTTGGGAAAGTCCCATTCATTAGTTAGTTTTTGCTTACATGTAGCCCAAATTATTGTCTCTCTGTCTTACCCATTTACCTCTTGACATGATGAGAAGAACATGGAACTTTTTGATGTATGTAATGGCAATATCCTGTGATTAATTCATAAAATAGTTCTTTTTTGGTATCTCATGGCCATACTGTGGTGGTTAGGCCTCTTAATATTCACAAGATTAAAAACTAGAAAACCTGAGAGTTTGATCCATGCTGGTAAAGAAAGAGGATGATTTTTCTTGAATTTCCTACCCCCATATCAGCTGCACCGTATAGAAATAAGAAGGGGGAAGCATATATCATATTTAAAAAGAATATTTAAATTATACTTTGATACACCAAGTGACTTGTGAGTTGAGTGACATGAGAACTTTCTCCAGTGGTCAATAAAGATCACATTTGAATTGTAAACAGAATTAAAAACAATCATTTAAAAGCTCCATTTTTTTCTTCATAAAACCAGATGTTCCAATCACCTAATTTTTGCTGTGATTATAATCAGGTTTTGCTCCAAGACACTTGGTGATCTAAAAGAATAACACCCTTTCCAAAGCTGTATCTAAATGAAGTCACACAAAAATTGTGGGAAGGAATTTACAAGTGTTCATGGATCTGGGCATTTTCTTAATGTCAGAGCCTGTTCCAGTCCATGAAACATTTATTTTAAGCCTTTTTCCAAAGGCATTTGTTTCTCTGTCAGATTACCAAAACCAGCTCTGACACTGGGCTGAATGATATCGGGGAATCTGACTGAGGGAGCAATTTTTTTTATTTTATTTTTTAGTTTATTCCAGGGATAAAGTTTGAGTTCAAAAGTAGTCCTCAAACTGAGAATTTAGTCCTGGGGGAAGGGGGGAATGGCAGAACATTTAACTAAATACGATTTACGCAATCTGCGGGAACAAGAGATGCAGTCAGTGAGGGTACGAGGAAAAACTTTTTGATGGAGGCCCAGGCAGGTGGCTGATATCAAGAAGAACTAGCAGCAGCTACAGGGTCCCAGTCATGAGGAGACTGGGCTTGAAGGGTGGGTCCAATTCATGTAGGTGACAAAGGTATGAGACCAGAAACCACATTATTAGAGAGCTAGTGTTAAGCCCAGGGACTTAATCGTAGCAGATCCACAGGATGTGGCAGGAATTTAAGCATGAACAAACACTTGAACAAAAAGCTCTGGTCTTGCTAAAGGATGCGAGAATTATACAGTGATAGAGGGAAACAGTGGCATATGTCTAGAGTTCTGGCCATGGATTCAAGACTTGGGTCAAGTTCTGATTCTTATACATATGATGTGATTATGTGCAAGCCTTTTATCTTTTCAACGTCCAGGAACATCACTGAGACTGTAAGGTGCATATGATTTAGCAATATGGATAGGCAGAGACAGTTTCCAACATGATGGGAGTTTCCCATAATGATCTTCTTACAGGTCTGATGGTAAAGTCTAGAAAGAACATAGTCTATTTTTCAAAGACCTGGGTCAAAAGACCTGGTAGGACTATTAGTTCTAGGTTCCACTAATAAACTGTCATTGACAAAGTTCCTTAACTTTTGAACCTCCATACCCTTACATGTAATATTCAGGTAATCATTCCACTATTCACTTTATAGGCATTGTAAAGTATTGTTATCTTTATGACACAAAATATAATTTTTGAATGATATAATGTCCTTTTTATCAGGAAGGAAAAATAGAAAATATTTGCATTTCTGAATACACTAAACAATATAGAGTTATATTCAGTCAAAGTGAAAAAAAAAAGACGGACAGGGAGTCAAACAAAGCAGTATGCTTGTTCCTGGTTGCAGAATCCAAGTGATTGCTAGGGTGGGTAGTGATCTCCTCCCATTTTTAATGAACGCAGATCAGTGCTAGAGCTGCGGGTTAGCTGTAGGTAGCTGCTGCTTGGAAGGGACAGAATTTAAAATCCAGAGACAGAATTTAAAATGGAGGATTCATAGATTTAGCTCTGGAAAGGACCTTAGAGGTCCAATAATCCAAACCTCTCATTTTATAGGTGATGAAACTGAGGTCCAGAGGGGTTCAATCACTTGACCAAGGTCACACAGCTAGTAAATGGCAGAGGAATTATTTTTAATTTGTTTCTCTGACCCCAAATGTAGCAAACCCCATTAATACAAAGCAAAACACCCTAACTGTTGATAAGTTCTTTTCTTACCTTTAAGACTTAGGGGACAAAATTAAAAAATTAAAAAAATAAGAAAAACACAAAATATGTAAAATAAATACTTCTCTGGACAAATGTTATTTGTAATATACATTGTGAATATATAGGACATATACAGGAAATATGTATATGTACATATATATAAATTAATAGATAAATTTCTCTACAAAATATTGGAAACAATACTCAAAGGTTTCATTATACAGCAGGCTAAATTATATCCCTTATTATAAACAGTGCTCCAAGGAGAGATTTTTTTTAATGGAATAGCAACTGATACCCTGTTTCTAGACAGCAGATCTGAGAATCTTTTGACGCCAGTGAGAACAGGAGTCAGGGGTAGATTGAACCTCACTCAATAAATAAAATCCACCTAAGGATGTGGTGGTCCCATATAGTCAGCATTTAATTAATGTTTTGTCTCTGTCAATCTAATACATTCTTACAAGAACATAGGCTTGGGAAGATATTTCTCATTTAATGGAAATGCATCAAAATATTCTTGCCAGTCAAAATCGTAATTCTTTGCTATAAACCTTAAAAATACAGATATCTAAGTATGATGCTTAATAACACTACAGATATCCTTTACAACTGTGTCCTTGTTCTCTGACAGATTTCTTAGCAGCAGATTAAAAAGCCATAAACAGTTTTTCAAAGAGGATGAAATTAGATTACAAATCAATGTGGCCGAAGGCACATTGCTTATACCTTCAGGCCAGCCGACCTCTGAGAGGGAGGTTGGAGGGGAGCTGAGTCTGATTGTATCTGTGCCCATCAGAAAAGAGGAGCATTAAGACCTATAAATTGTCCCCTAAGTACTACTTTGGCTGCGCCCAACAAATTTTGGGATGTTGTCTCATTGTTGTCGTTATCTTTAATGAAATAATCGATTGTTTCTATGATTTATTCTTTGACCTACTCATTCGTTAGGATTAGATTATTTAGTTTCCAATTAACTTTTAATCTATGCTTCCGTGGCCCTCTGTTAAATGTAATTATTATTGCATTATGATCTGAAAAGGATGCATTTAATATTTCTGCTTTTCTGCATTTGGTTATGAGGTTTTAAATGCCCCAATACATGGTCAATTTTTGTGAAGGTTTCATGTATAGTTGAGAAAAAGGTATGTTCCTTTCTGTTCCCACTCAGTTTTCTCCAGAAGTCTATCATATTTAACTTTTCTAAGATTCTAATCATCTCCTTGACTTCTTTCTTATTTATTTGATGGTTAGATATATTTAGCTCTGAGAGGTGAAAGCTGAGGTCCTCCAATGGTATAGTTTTACTATCTGTTAACTACATATTATCTATCATACATATGATAGATAATGTATGATTATATATTAACTATAATATTTTTACTATCTATTTTCTCCATGAATTAAAAATCCCTGATTAAACACCAAAATGGAAATCCTAAAAATCAAAGGAGAAGGTACTGAAATTAAAAGTAAGAAAATGATAGAACTAGTAAATAAAACTAGCAGCTGGTTTTATGTAAAAGAATAAAATAAAATAGATAAACCTGTGGTTAATTTGATATAAAAAAGCATATTACCAGTATCCAAAATGAAAAGGGTGAATGTGCCACCAATGAAGATAATATTAAAGCAATTATTAGGAGTTATTTTGCCCAATTATATGCTAATGAATTTGACAATCTAAGTGAAATGGATGATATTTACAAAAATATAAATTGCCCTTTTTAGCAGAAGAGGAAATAGAATACTTAAAGCTTTCTAATGGAATACTTAAAGCTAAAGAAATTGAACAAGGCTTCAGTGAGCTCCTTAAGAAAAAATCCCCAAGACCAGATGGAGTCACAAGTAAATTCTACCAAATATTTAAGGAACAATTAATCCCATTACTATATAAACTCTTTGGGAAAAAAAATAAATGAAGAACTTTCCTTTATCACCAAATATGGTTTTGATACCTAAACCAGGGAGATCAAAATAAAGAAAGAAAACTACAGACCACTTCTCTTAATGAGTATTCATGCAAAATTTTTAAATAAAATACTAACGGGGAGATTACAGCAATATATCACCAAGATCATATATGTGACCAGTTGGGATTTATACCAGGAATGAAGGGCTGGCTCGATATTATCAAAACTATCAACATAATTGACCATATCAATAAAAAGCAACAAAAATCATGATTATCTTTTTTTAATGTCCAAAGAAGAATTTAAATGGCTTTGTTTGAAAAGAACATGTTCTGGGGTTCCATTTTTTTTTATGAGAGTCGCTTGTATAGTTAACTTGGCAACACTTCTTATGTAACTGGCACCATCAGTAGTGTTTGACATCGATTAGCAGGTAGCTGAAAAATTAGATTCTTGCAAACATTGGGAAGAGGGTGGGAGCTACTGCTATTCATGAGTTCAAATGTGGCTAGGAAATAGGCCCAAATGACTCTTTCCTCCGTATCTCTTTGGCAAGATGACAGCCTTAGGCAGCCTCAATGCTGCTCTGTTCCTTAAGGGAGATGACTCAAGCTTTTACTGACCTTGACATCATTGCAGGTGGGGCATTTTACGCAAGATAGCCTTATTCTCCATTAATTTCTGCAATGTTTAGGAGGCATAGATGACTCCCCAGTAAATTCTGCCTGACTATTCTCATTAAAGTCTATTAATAAGTCTGTATCACAAAGAGGCCAAAGAAAAGGTAAAAGGACTTATTTGCACAAAATTATTTATAGCAGCTCTTTTTGTGGTGGCAAAGAATTGGAAATCAAGGGGATTCCCAAGAATTGGGGAATGACAGAACAAGTTGTGGAGTATGATTGTGATAAAATACTATTGAACTATAAGAAATGATAAGCAGGGCGGTTTCATACAAAGACAAAACAAAACTTAGGAAGACATCTAAATTTATGCAATGTGAAACGAGCAGAACTAGGAGAACATTGTATACAGCAACCGCAGTATTGTAAGGATGATCAAATATGAAAGACTTGGCTGCTCTGATGAAGACAATGACCAAGACAATTCCAAAGGATCCATGATGATAGGTACTCACTTCCAGAGAGAGAGAACTGATGAACTCTGAATGCTGAGTGAAGTATATTTTTTCTACTTTATTTTTATAGTTTTATTTTATTTGTGTTCTCTTTTACAACATGACTAATGTGAAAGTATGTTTTGTAGGACTTCACATGTATAATTGATATCAAGTTGTTTGCCTTCTCAAAGAGAGGAAAGGGGAAAAGAGAGCGAAACAATTTGAAACTTATTTTTTTAAATGAGTGTTAATTATTTTTACATGTGATTGGGAACTATTTAATGAAATGAAGGCAATATCTACTTTTTTAAAAAAGAAAAGAAATGCAGAGTATCATCTAGTTATCAAAGAGTGGAAGAAAATTTGAAGGAGAGAATGAAAGAACAACAGAAAAGAAAACTATGAAAAGAAAGCAGTAATACTGTAGGCATCTTTCCTATATCGTTCCCAATGTTTCTAGGCTAGCTTTTGGTGATATCATTCCTTATATCCTGATGTTTGAAGTGAAAAGCACCCCTCCTACATTTCTATTTTATCATCCAGTTGTTTCTTGTTGATGCAAATTTTATCCAAAATTGAATCTTTCTTCAATAATTTCTCTATCTTTTGAATGATGAAATCGTCATTAATGCAAGGCTGGGCATGATTATCTGCTCTGCTTTAGAAAGGGAGAGAACCCCAATAGATATCTGTCCAATTGAAGTAAATCTCTCATAATGCCTGTATCTTGTTCCCATGAATGTTTTAGGATATCTTTTCTAAGTTTGACATCTATTTTCTTTATTTCTGTTTGGTCTGTATTCCATTTTTATAATAGTTAACATTTTTTATTTCTATCTCTGTTAATCTTCATCCAAATATTATTAACTTCTGTTAATCCTCCCCAGCTTTTCACTCTCTGTGAGTGCTTTATATTCTGCCCTAGAAGAAGGAAGAGGAGGGAAAAACTTGTCCCACTGCCATGTTCCATTAACCATTTGGTCTTTATTTTCTTCCTCAGATCACTTTTTCATTCTTACTTCAACATTAAATAAGAGCTCCAATTCTTGCTCCATTTTCTTCACTTTCCCCCATCCACCACTCCACTAGCCTAGACCCCAGTTTTGTCATGACTTAATTGATTCTTCTGTCTCCTCTCCTCTGAAGCTTTGGATGCTGCTAAAAGACATTTTCCCCCATGACCATGGTTGGGTATCACTATCAGTGATTTGGACCCAGGGATATATCTAGGCCCATTTTTTGGCAAGTAGGAAGATAGGAGATGGAATCCCTGCTTACTCTGCTCAATCAGCATTTAGAATGGGTGTTTTCCTGGCATTCAAAGTTTGAAGGCAGTGTGCAATTTTCTATAGAAACATTATTATAAACAGTTGTGGTTACATTCTGCGAAACAAATGGTATTCAATTCCAAGTGCATTATATTGTCAACAGCAGCACTGGTCAAGGAATTTAACTACTCTTTGGAACATTGATTCTATATCAAAATATGTCCTGATACTCATCTTTCAAATCAGCATTGGAAGCAAAGCCCATTTGTAAATTTGATATGGCCCATGTAGTGGATCTTTCTCACTCTTATTTGGATAAAGTTTATCATTTATATATAATCCCTGTTCCCCAATACCCCAATACTATTTTTATACCACTATAATAATTTTATTTTTTTTTTAGTTCTGTAATATTTTACTTGGCTACATACTTAAAAGAAAAATAGAATTCAAATTTGAGATGACAATTTTTTCTAAAATGTGACAAATTTTATATTGTATTATGTTGCAGGAGGATCATCTTATGGAGTAGCACTTGAGAAATTAATAGATGAAAATACATTAAATCAAAACTTTATTGCAATTTTAAACGCATTGCAATGATTTCCATAATAGTAGTATTAAATCTAAAAAGTTACTATGGAAATTATAAATTCACTTAAATGTTGTGAATAATAAAAATGTGTGCTTTAAAAATCTTTATTTGCCCTTCAAAGAAAAAAATTTAAATTGATTTTAAACTATTGTTTAAAAATTGCTCTTGCTTCTTCCCTCCTTCCCCCCTTTCTTTCAATTTTCTTCCTCCTCCTCTTCTTGCCCTCCCTCCTTTCCCTTCCTCTTTGCCTCCTCTTCATTGTGCCCCTCTATCCTGCCCTCCCCTTCTTACTCCTACACTATTTTCTCTACTCTCTTCCCTAGTCCTTCCCTTTCTCCTTCTCCTCTTTCTCTCCATCATATCATTGGTATAACTACCTCCTGGAGAGGAAATCACTCCCACCAAAGCATCTATTTTTTATAGTCGTAGAGAGTTGTGTTCTGAATCTTAATTTATATATATATGTATATATATATATATATATATATATAATTATGTGTGTGCACGTATGTATGTTTATGCATGCATATACACATATGTAGACAGACACACAGAGTCACAGTCATGCTGGGGCATATCCATGCTCTAACCAGCTCCATGTTCTTCTTCTAGCAGTGGTCTCAAAGAAAGCACTATATGGGGTATCATTGCCTTCCTTGGAATCAACATGAGGTCAGACATATAAACCCCAAAATATACTTTCCTTTAATTGTATATTTTGTAACTATTGTTTGTGAATTGAAATAATTCCTACTTTAACTCTATTCATTTTTTTCAGTCTTGAGTTACTAATTTTGGCGTTTAGTAGTAACATTTCCCCCTCCGTTGTAGGGGCTTCTTGTAAGGTCGGTAAGATGTTTTATATCTACAGTGCACACAAAGGCATACAAAGGTATGCCTTTTTCCTGGTTTCTGGGTACCAAAGGGAGCATCTCTTTTATAGATGTCTCGCTAGGTCTTCTAGAGATCCCCAATTTTTCAGCAAAAAGAAGATAAAGATGAAACCTAGGGAGAGCCTGTCTACTGTGACTGGCCAATCGGGACTTTTTTTCTTTTTTATCTCCAGAATGAGAACCTGTTTCCCTATAATGATTCTTCTCTTACCTACTCTAGCTCTCTTTAACTATTTCCCTGAACAATTGCCAATTTGGCTTTGTTGAGGTTCTTCCTCCTGCCTAGTCCACCAGCTTTGTACTTTGTGGCATTTGGAGCGTCCTTACTTGCCACTGCAATGCTGTAATTTGGGCAAGTCACTTAACTTTTGTCAGCTTCGCTTTTTTGATCCAATGGGAGGGAATGGATTGAACTGGTTAGCCTCCAAAGTCCTTCCAAGGAGAGATCAGTGATACTCTTAGTCTCTATTGCTGACAAAATACCTCGCAACAGAGATCTTCTCACATCCCACCCCAACATAGAGTCTAGATGTTACCTCATTGTCTCTCTTCCTACAGGACCTTGGAGGGGGGCCATTGGCAACTTTGTCTACCTCTTAATGACTTTATAGACAGCCTGAACCTCAGTTTTTCTAATAGTGTAATCTCTTTTCTGAGATACTTTGGACCAGGTGAATATACTGTATTTCAGGAGTCAAAATACCCTGGACTAGAGAAATATTTTTGAAAAAAAATTGCCCACAATTCCCTCCATAACGATGTCCAGTACAATAGGGAAATGCACCTTAATCACTGAGAAGTGTGTTTAATATTTAAAGGTCAGATTACTTGGTCCATTATTGTTTCTTGGCTTTGTAAAATGAACATGGAGTGTTTGAGTTTCAACATTGTTTTATTTGGTTTTTAAAATTATGTTAATCAACACATATTTATTGAGTACTGCCTATGTGCCAAGTACTCTACTAGCCATTTGTATTTGGAAATGCAAATATGTAAGTGAGGTAATCTCTGCCCTCAAGGAACTTACATTGTGCTCATAAGATCTTGTTTCAAAGAGTATGGGAAAATAAATTGTACCATTTAATGACGGACTCGTGATGACTCTGTCAAATTTAGTATCTTTCCAAGTCACTTACCTCTCATTTCTATGTAATTTATTGTCTTTACCAAAAAAGGATTATGATACTGATGGATAGGCATGTGTTTTTTTTTTCTTTAAGCTTTTATAGTAGTGTTAATAATTGTCTGCTGCTCTATCCAGTCAGCTATCCACATGGATAGTCCTCCTGCCAGAGCAGATCACAACCTCTAAAAACATGTCCCCTGACATGATTACTACTACTGCTGCTGCTGCTGCTGCTGCTGCTGCTGCTGCTACTACTACTACTACTACTACTACTACTACTACTACTACTACTACTATTACTACTACTGCCACTACTATTACTACTACTACTGCTGCTGCTGCTACTTCTATTACTATTCTTCTACTACTACTACTACTACTACTATTACTACTACTGCCACTACTATTACTACTACTACTGCTACTTCTATTACTATTTTTCTACTACTACTACTACTACTACTTCTACTACTTCTATTTCTACTGCTACTACTACTGTAGCAGCAACAATAACAACAACACTTCCTTTCACGATCTATCATCTGGACAATTTACTATAACACATAATCTATATACTCATGGTTTCTTATTCTTCATAAATATTCATTTTCTTTCCTGGTCCTTACATACCTATAATAATGTCTCTTAGGTAAAAATATTGCAAAAGCAAAAAAAATAGATTATTTCCACCTCAGCAGCATATATTAGAGAGAAAAAGGTAATTCATTTTTAGCATAAAACTATTTATTTTCTGACCCTCCCACCTCTCCCCACTATAAAACAGAAAAAAAACCTTTTGCAACAAATTAATAATAACAATAACATTTTAACATTTATATGGCACTTTAAATTTTCCTAAGCACTTACATATGATATTTGATACTCATAACAATTCTGTGTAATGGGTGTTCTTATTATCCCCATTTTATAGCTGAAGAACCTGAGGCTGAGAGAGGTTAATATACTTGCCCAGAGTCATACAGCTAACAAATGTCTGATAGAGTTTGACCTGCGGTCTTCTTGACTCTTAGTTCATGATTTAATCCACTGCATCCCTTAATTGACTCAGTGCATGGTCAGGGTGCCAAATGTACGTAGTCAAAGAAAACAAACTCCCACGTTGGTCATGTCCAAATACTTGTACTTGTTTGAATTAAGCAGAGTAAAATGAGCAGAGCTAGGAGAATAATTTATAAAATAACAGCAACTTTGCAAAAAATGAAAAACTTTGAAAGCCTTAAGAACTCTGAATAATAAATTGACAAACCATGATTACAGAAGACAAAGGAAAAGAAAAATTATATATAAATTGATACATAAGAGATATTGCATACATGTACATGTATCGTATATACTTGTGTACATATGTGCACATATATGTTTATATGTATATAGTAATATATCTGTGTGTGTATATTCATATATGTATATATGTGCGTATATTCATGTATTTATATAATACATATTGCATATGTACATGTATGTATATTAATTTGGGCTATTTACTTCTATTCTGCAATGTAGAGATAAAGTTAGGAAAGCTTAATAGTCTTAGAGAACATTGTAATCCTAAAATTATTTTTTTTAAATAGTAATGACTTATGAACCAAACTCTCCTGACAGATTCCATTGTAGAATATACTTCTAGGATAGCCTTCATGAGTGATGTCTAAAAAGCTCCAGAGATTCTTTAAAAATACTGTAGTTGTTGAAGTATGTCAACTTGATTCTGGCACCTTCAGAAGACTTTTGTGTTTTATCAGTAAATGTAGCCTCCGGATGATTTTGCAGAGCTCACCCAGTGGTCTGTAATTCATGATTCATGTGGCAAATAGCTGAGCTGTACTAAGCCAGTGAAAGCTGCAGAGAGATGAAGCCTGGACTGATCCACTTAGAGGCATTTTATTAAAGAATTACATTACCCATGAAGGATATTTAGGTATGTGATGTCTGAACAGGATGAGGAGAGAGACCATAAAGAATCAGGGCATTTGAGACGTTAGTATATGTGGACGTGGCAAACAAAGGCCCAGCTTTTGTAAGTCTGTGTGAACCCAGCTAAAATGAGAAAATGTTTGGTTTCAACATCTAAAAACTCGAGGAAAAGAAAAAAAATGTTACTGGAGCGTGGTTAATTACTAGTCCACATGTCAATTCCATGAATTATCATTAGTTAAACATCCAAGAAAAAAAAAAGGACATAATGGGTATTATTTGTTTTTCTTTTACCAAGGGCAGAATAAATATTACCAATAAAATAAAATAGAGACCAACAATATGGCCTGTGTTCCCTGTTTTATATTTCAGAATAGTTTTTGCTTCATGTACCACTTTCTTATGCGTGGCAACCTGGTTGAATGTTATTACTAAGCAAAATACACAAAATGATAATTTATAGTAATGATAAATAAAACAAGTTAAATGTTAACTACTCTTAAATTTGGATCCATAAAAACATGTTTTAGGTTTATGTATTCATTTTTAACTTTGATACAAGTGGATTTTTGATAATAAAATTATTTTTAAAAAGATTTTATAGAGATAGAAAGTATGTTATGAGGGCAGCTAGGTGGCCCAGTGGATAGAGTGCCAGGCCTGGAGTCAGGAAGACTCCTCTTCCTCGGTTCAAATCTGGCCTCTGACACTTACTAGCTATGTGACTCTGGGCAAGTCATTTAACTCTGTTTGCCTCAGTTTCCTCATCTGTAAAATGAGCTGGAGAAGGAAATGGCAAACCACTTCAGTATCTTTGCCAAGAAAACCCCAAATGGGGTCATGAAGATTTGGACATGACTGAAAAACAACAACAACAAAATTAAATTCATAGCTCATTGTTAATGTCCTTAATTATATTAGTTATTTCTTCAAGAAGGAGTATATGTTTCATAGGCCACGGAATTGCTTAAAATTCATTTTCTACATTAGTACTTAGTAACACACTGCCACTGAAGATTTTTAGGAGAAAGCAAAATGATTTCAAATCTGAATGATCTTTAAAATCATCCTTTGTCCTACCTTCATCTTTGTGCAGCTGCTTATGGCTGCTTGCTTTGAAGGCTGTACATGAAAGACAGATTGTAAACCTCAAAGAAGTCTTATTGTTGTGTAAACTGACTTGTGTAGATTCACAGAGATCCAGTAATCCGTAGGGATAAATTCCATTCAATCCAACAAGCAGTATTACTGGCCTACCATATGCCAAGTGCCATGCTGGGTGCTACCATACCAAGAGAAAATAGGAAATAATCTCGGCCCTCAAAGAGCTTACACTAAGGGGATCCTGGGTATTATCGGATTTAGAGCTGGAAGGTAATTTAGAAATCATACTTTCTAACCCTGTCCTTTTATACATGAGGAAACTGTGGCTGAAGGGACTTTGAAGGTCACAGAGTCCTTCTCATTTTTCAAATGAGGCACCCAGGTGAGGTGATTTGTACTCCTAAGTTACATACCCTCAGGTCACATGGTTTGTAACTGGCAGAGAAAAGATGCCACATCACGTTCTCTGACTCCAAATGCATTGGTGTTTCTGCTACACCGTGGGAGCTCTCATCCATGTTGTGGTAATGAGTAAGGGTGAGAGCCCTGTAGTTAGAATGACGGGAGATCAAATTCTGCTTCAGACTCTAGCTATGTGAACCTGGACAAGTCTCTTCAGTCTCCATTTTTTACCTGTAGAACAGGAATAAAAATAGTATATGCCTTTATAGGGTTGTAAAGATCAAGGAAGATGAAATGTTTGCCAAGTGGCAAACTTTAAATCTCTATATAAATAATAGCTTTGATAATTATTATTTCTAAGGAAATCAGGACAGCTGTAGGTCTGTATTTCATTGGTTTTGTTTGGCCAATAGATTTTGTGCTCACTCTAGTTGCTTGATTTTTCAGTTGCCAGTTGGTCCACAAACATTTTTAAGCGTGTCTTATGTTCCAGGAACTCAGCTAAGTGCTGAGGTTATGAAGAGAGACAAAAACACACCTTTTGTTTCAGGTTAGGTGACACAGACCCTTCTGTATCAAACCACTGGCAAATTAGAACCATAGAAAATCAGAACTGGAAGTAATCTGAGAGACCATTGAATCCAACTTTCTCATTTTACAGGTTGGGAAACTGAGGTCCAGAGAGGGGAAGTGACCTGCCCAATGTTACAATTACTTAATGAGAAAGCCTAGAAACTAATAGAAGTTTCTTTTCACCCCAGTGTTCTTTCTTCCCTTTTTCTCAGAAGGCGGTGTCCTGCCAAATTCCATTCCTTGACCATCTAGTGCATCTGGTCCCCACTGACTTTCTATGGGTTGTGGGGTTGTTTGGAGAAGTGGTGGTGGTAGGCAGAATTTATAAGAAGTTAATAATAATTCTTTTTTTAATACTTTTTTTTAAAATTTTAGGCCATTGGGGTTAAGTGGCTTGCCCAGGGTCACACAGCTAGTAAGTGTTATGTGTCTGAGACCGTATTTGAACTCGGTTCCTTCTGAATCCAGGGCTGGTGCTCTATCCACTGCGCCACCTAGCTGCCCCAATAATTCTTATAAGAAGTTGAAGGGGAAGTGTAAGTTGAGCATGAAATGATAATAATAGGTCAAATTTATATAATAGATATTTATAAAGTGATTTCTTCACCACAACCCTTTAGATCAGAGAATAAAAATATTATTATCTTAATTTTATAGTTGTGGGACCTAAGGACTGAAGAGGTGAAGTTTGGACTACTTTAAGATGATCAGGGCAGCTAGGTGGTGTCATAGTGGATAGAGCAGTAGATTTGAAATCAGGAATACTCATCCTCAAGAGTTCAGATCAGGCCTCAGACACTTACTAACTGTGTGACCCTGGGCAAGTCACTTAACCCTGTTTGCCTCACTTTTCTCATTTGTAAACTGAACTGGAGGAGGAAAGGGCAAACCACTCTAGTATATTTGCCAAGAAAACTCTGAAAAAAGGAGTCATGAAGAGTTGGATGTGACTAAAATGACTGAACAAGTTTAAGATGAGAATGCTTGAACAAATGACATTTGAAACTTAAACCATAAATCTATTGAAAGAGATTCAAGAGAAAAAAAATTCAGATCCGTGTGCTAGCCCATCTGGAGCATTCTTATACAAATACTCTACTTGAGGCTCTGGATATTTTTGTGGTCAACTGGGGAATTTTTAGTACCTGCTTGGTTCATTTCATTTCTTAACTGCAATGACAGAGAAATAAGGAGGTGCTTGAAAGCACATACCATCAGTGTGATGTCCTGAAAAGAGAATTGGACTGAGAAACCAAAGACCTGAGCTAACATTCTCATTACTACTCTCTAATTTGCTAATATTGTGACCTTGACTAAAAAGAAGCCAGGTGTAATGGATAAAGCACTACACTTAGGAGGACATGAGTTAAATTATCTCACAGACAATTACTCGCTTTATGCCCCTAACCATGCCTTTTGTCTTACCTTCCTCATTTGTAAAACTGGATTCTGTGGCTGCAAAATCCCTTCTTCTAAAACCATGTTCCTATGTTCCGAGTCTAAATTTTCTCATCTGTAAAATGGAAATTATAATTGTCCAATACTACCTACTTTATAGATTTCTTACGGATATGAAGTGCTTTGTAGCCATCAAGTGATGGATTAATATGTTCATTCAATAACAATTTAGTAAATATATGCTTCATGTAAAACCTTATGCTAGGTTTTTCAAGAGGGAGAAGACAACTAAAACTTACTCTTTACCTTCATAGAGATCACACTCTAGGAACAGGGAAACAATTGATGTATGAACATGAGCTAACTATTTATCAGGATAAAATATTATTGGGCCCAAATAGAAACCAGGTATCATGCAAAGGCCAAGGAAAAAATATGAATTTTGAATGGAAGCATCCAAGGGAGTTTCTTTTTAGTTTGTTTTTGAGCAGGGTCTTGAAAGATAGCTATGATGCAACACACTGGGATGTGCAGTTTGGGAGAAGGAGGGGTGGAAATGAGCAGGGAATTGCCTTTGCAAAATGATGTGAAAACTGAAAATTGATGGATTTAAGTGAGGGATGGTGAGCATGTAGTTTGACTGAAGTAGCACAATATCAAGGGAGACGTAAAAGATGAAATTGAAAAGCAATGGAGGTGCTAGGGGTGGAAGGTCATCTGCTTCTTGAAAAAATGCTCATTAGTACACCTTTTCCTGAATTAGAAGATCCTATGGACTCAAAACATCAGCTAATCCCAAAGCTATAGCATCTAGGCTGTTTTATTTTGTTTTATTTTTACTTTTAGTATTTTTAAAGTGTTAGGAGGGCAATGGGCCATATTGTGAAGCTATCTATGTATATTGTGTCTTTAGAATAAGAGTGGATTTAGGAAGCTATTCTAGAACTATCAATATATTCTTTCACCAATGACTAATGTGCCTTAGAGACATTTTGGAAGCAATTTCCCTTCTATCAGCCAAAGTATTTGAGAAACTTGGTGTGGTGAAATAAGTTCCTATGAAGAAATAGAGTTTATTCTGTTGTTGACTGTTAGCTACTCTTCACACACACACACACACACACACACACACACACACACACACACACATGACTTGGAATGTATAGGTAAAAAAAAATGTAAAACCATGTTGGAAGAAACACAAATGCAATACATGGCTGAGATAAGTAAAATGAGTTGAGACCCGAAAGATAACATTTCTTGAGTAATATTAGCTACAATAAAAATAATCTCTTGAACAATATTTAGCTAACAGGTTCTTGTCTACTTTTCCAATTCTTATAACCCAAAATTGAAAGGCAAATTACTGTTTTTGACCATATGCCTGGGCAAAAAGAGTTATCAGAAGTTATTCTAAATCTGTGTTGCAGTCTGATTTTAGACACCAAGTGCTGATTTTTTCTTTTGACCATTACAGAAAAAAAAAAGAATAGTTGAGGTGATTCTTAAACATCATTTTAGGGTTGGAGTATTATTGTTGCACAATCAAAGTATTTCACTGATCGGGGGGGATATGGTGAAATGGAAAGAGGGCTTGTCTTGGAGGGGGGAGAGTCTTGATTCACATTCTGACTCCAATACTTAAAAGATGTATAACAATGAGTAAGTCATTTCATCACTTTGAGTCTCACTTTTTAACTTGTAAAATGGGAAAAATAATAGCATCCTCAATAGGATGAGGATCAAATGAGGTAATGTTTGCAAATATTAATTTTCTCTATAAATATCAATCGTTACTATTATCATGGGACAGATGAATGTACAAAAAATGCACATTAAACGTTTTGCATTTCTTTAAAGGATTTGTGATTTTACTAAAATGTGTAGTTCTTTCACTGGTGCAGATCACAACTGCTCATTGCCATCAAAGAAAGTTTTTCAAAATTTCTGTAACCAAAATATTCATTACCCAATTGTCAAGATTCTGGTGATGAACCTTTTCAAAGTTAGCTAGCTTGGTTATTGAGTGTTAGATGCACACACTATCAAGAAATGACCCGTGCTTAAAGGTTTGCCAGCATCATTTGACCTTTTAGATCTTGGGCTCCTGAGGCATAACCTTCAAAAATCTGAGAGTCAACCGCACCATGAAGTAGTACAAAATGGAGAAGAGAAATGGAATGATAGCTAGTGGGGATGGATGGATCAAATGAAGGTTTTTTTTTTTCCTTAGTAACATTTTTAGCATAGTTTCAAATTGGATTCCAGAATGACTGGAACAAATCACAATTTCACCAAAAGCACACTAGTGTGCCCATTTTTATGCTGCTCCTCTAACATTTGATATTTTCCTCTTTGGTCATTTATGCCAGTACAGTGAGCGTGGGGTAGAATTTTAGTGTTTTTTTAATTTGAATTTCTCTAATTATTAATGATTTAGATCACATTTTTATTTCATTATTGATAGATTTGATTTCTTCCTTTAAAAACTGACTGTTCAGGGGCAGCTAGGAGGTGCAGGGGACAGAGCCTCAGCTCTGGAATCAGGAGGATCTGAGTTCATATCTGGCCTCAGACACTTGACACTTAGGAGCTGTGTGACTTTGGGCAAGTCACTTAACCCCATTGCCTACAAAAATATTAAAAAAAAAAACCTGACTTCATATGCTTTGACCATTTAGCTATGGGAGAAGTTTTCTTAGCCTTGTAAATTTGAATCAGTTCCTCATGTACCACGAATATGAGCTCTATCCACTGTGACACCTACCTACCTCTCACAGAGTGAGAATAGTAGTAGCAATAGTAGTAGGAGGAGGACGAGGAGGAGGAGGAGGAGGAGGAATAGCTAGCATTTATATAGCACTTATACACCAGTCTCTATGCTAAGCATTTTACAATTATTTTCTCATTTGATCCTCACACCAACCCTGCGAGGTAAGTGCTCTTATTAGCCCCATTTTGGTCATGAGGAATCTGAGGCAGACAAAAGTTAAGTGACTTGCCTAGGATCACACGGCTAGTTAAGTGCCTGAGGCTAAATTTGAACATCTTCCTGACTCCAGTCCCACAGCTTTCTCCACTGTGCCACCTAGCTGATTTCATGGAATCACAGTATGATGTTCTTCACCTTCCTAAATGCTATATATGTCTAGTGCTCAATTAAGTCCTGCGGGGGGGTGGGGGGGGATCTCCTATTGTCTTGATCTATATCTTGCTGCTGAACCCAGAGGGCTCAGGAGGAGAAAGTGAGGCTGGTGACTTTTCACAGCCCTCCCTCACTTAAATCCAGTTCACTTGCAAGTCGTGGCATCACCTTCCTGATGCCTTGGTCCTCTTTGAGAACGAAGGACGGACAACAACATTTAAGTCCTAATAGTATTTTTAAGTTATTAAGTGACTTTCCTATTCCATCATTCCTCAGCAACAGGAAAACCAAACATAAGACTGTTTATGTCAGTTAAATTTCTGGCCCATGAAAAAGGTTCTAGGAGAGTGACATAAACATATAAATGGTGACATTGAGAAATGTTGGGTAAATCATCCCACTATACTTTGACTGCAAGTTATTAGGAAAATCAATGAGCAATGAAATGTTTGTTTTGGGAGTGATGGCCAGGAAAGCTATAAAATTAATATATGAAATCATCTTCAGGTTTCAGTGTTCAAAATAAAAAGACCTCCCTGAAATTAGCAAAACCTGTCAGTTAGCACATGCCTAAATTCAACCAACACAGTCAGAAGCTACCTAATAGATTGAGGAATGCTGTTAGGTGTTTAACAAAAACAATCCATGAAGGGAGCAAAGGATTTTTAAAAAACACTACAGAAAAAAAAAAACATTTTCTTTTCTAGAGCAATTACTCCAAGGTCTAAAAATGCATCTTTATCACCTAGGAAAATCACATTTATTTTTACGTGAAATTAAGTGATATAAAAACAGGGCTAATCCAGGTAGGAGCTTACCAATGGGTTCTTCCCCTTTTATGGGGTACTTGGTGGCTGTCTTAAAGTATTTGAAGGACTATCATTTGAAGAAGCAATTGATTTCTTCTTGGTTCCAAAGTTCAGAATTAGAAGCCTTAGCTAGATGTTGCAAAGACACAAGTTTAGCCTTGATGTCAGTAGAAAAAAAAAAGCATCCTTTTATTTAAGAACTGTCTAGTGGATTTCCCTCTAATGTGAGGTCTGGCAAGTGTAGGTGATGCCTTGTCAGGGTTGCTACAGAAAGGGATTCTTGTACTATTCCTGGGTGACTAGATAATCTCTGAGCTTCCTTCCAATTTTCTATTCTTCGATTATTTCAGAGGCACAGAGTTGAAATTATATTTTCAGCAAACACCACAAACTGCCTAGGAGAGTTTATTTGGTAACTAAGTTTAAATTCATTTCAAGTCACGAAAGCACTTATTAGATGCCTATTATGTTCCAAGATACTCTCTTAGACTCTGGCAATACTATGAAGATGCAAGATCATGATCCTTTTTTTTTTTTTTGTTTAAGGAGTCCACAGTTTGGTAGCAGGAGATGACAGAAGGATAAATAATTAAAATACAAATTTAAAAAGAATGTGATTAGGTGCATGGAAGAGGTCAGAGTGACCTGAAAGAGTCAATAATTGAGGATCACATTAGAGAGTGCTTTGTTAGGAAGGTGATATCTAAACCGCATCTTGCTGGAGGAAAGTTTTGGAAAAGGGGGAAAAGGGAGGGAAGAGTCAGTTCCTTGGATGGGGGATGGTGGCGACATGGCATAGAGGGTGGAAAGATCAGGGTCAGATCAGGGAAGATCATCAAGTCCAGCTTCAGTGGAGTTGCAATGTATGCAAAGGAGAGGACCATGAAATATACTTAATAATAATAATTTCTATATAATATGATTTCTATAGCATCTCCTGTGTGCCAGGCATTGTGCTAAGGACTGAGGATACAAAAAAGAGGCAAAAGACAGTCACTGTCCTCAAGAAGCACATACTGTAATAGATAATAATAGCTAGCTATTATCTTATATATGTGTGTGTGTGTATATAGGTGCTTATACAGAGAGAGAGAGAGAAAGAGAGAGCAGCATATTTTTCTTATATCCCCAAAGAATAAACACTTGGTAATAGTTCAGCTGGATTTAAGCATAACATTTAAGAAACTTCAAGGAATACATACATACATATATACATACACACATATATAAATGATATCTTACATATTATATACTAATTATGTAATATATGATATCTTAATTACAAAATATATATTACATACATAACTGCATTTTAAAAGAGAATGCACCTGCTATATGTCAAGCATTGTGTTAAGTACTTTACAAGTACTATATTAATGTATCCTCGTAACAACCCTGGGAAGTAGCTGCTATTATTTTCTCCATTTTGCAGTTGATGAAACTGAGGCAGGTAGAGGTTAAATGACTTGTCCAGGGTCACACAGCTAATAAGTGTTTGGGGCTGAATTTGAACTCAGGTCTTCCTGACTCAGGTCCAGCACTCTATCCGTTGCACAATAGAGCTACATTAACAATAGCAATAATAATGATATATATATATATATATATGTGTGTGTGTGTGTGTGTGTGTGTGTGTATGTATGTATGTACATATATATGCTTTAATGTTTTCAGAGTGCTTTACAGATATCTCATTTTAGCATCACAGCAATCCTGGGAGGTGGGTGCTATTATTACCCCCATTTTGGAAATGAGGAAACTCAGGCAAATGGAGATAAAGTGACATGCCCAGGGTCTCACAGATAGTTGGTGCATGAGGCTGTATTTGAACTTGGTACTTCCTGACTGCAGGACCAGTGCTCTACTCCCTGCACCCCCTAGCTACAGCTAGGATTCTTTGGGTGCATATGGATAAAGAAAATTAAAACAAACCTTGAAATTTTTCACTATTGGTAATTCATCACAAAAGGATCCTATAATTGATGTGGTTTGCCATGCTGAGGAATAAGAAACCTGAATGGTTTTGTTGGCCAGAGTCCTCCCCATGGACCCCTTTGTCTCTTAAGGGTCTTACCCTGCCTTTACTTGCTTGATGTTGAAGAAGGTATGGGATTCTGGCAACTTCGATAAGGTTTCTGTCCACAAAGGCATTTAACTCACCTGAGATAAATGTAAACTTAATGTTGGAAAGGATAACATCTGGCAATTCATGTGCTGCAAATCACTTGTGTCGAGCTGGAATTGTTGTGGCATTTATCTGCCCATTGCAGAACTAAATGCCAACTATGCAAAATACATTTTAGCAAAGTCTTGAGATATAACCAAGAATATTATGATAAATTTTGAAAGCATTCAGTAACTTCTTCCCTGAAAATGTCCTTATAAAATCCATCCATGATTTTCTGACCAAGCCTTCCTGGTGCCTTCTCATGGAAGGACAGATGCCTAGTATGAATGTTTTCTTTTAAATATCACTCAATTCTAGAATAGTAACTATAATTCTAGCTTATGCTTTTTTGTGAGCAATCCCTACATGTGCCATGATAATATGACAAGTGAAATAAGATGATGGCCTTCAGGAAAACCAACATGACTTACCCATAGATGTTAACTTTTGTGGACAGATAACTTAAGTTGACGGTTCATGGATAAATCTGTCTTCTCAGAGAGTTTCTCTGTTGACTATCCCTTCTACACTCAGTATAAAAAGATCAACCAGATTGGAACCCCTTTAAATAAGCTATGTGGCTGAAGAAGAGGTCCAAAGGAGGTCTTGTAATATCAGATTTCCAGTGGAGATAAGAAATCTCTAGTTGCCGTGAATTTGGGGGCAGCATCTTTTGACTTTGCTTATAAGCAAACCTGTGTTCATAAGCAATGAGCACAAGGCTCCTTGGAAACAGATTAGGATGTAGAGTTATCTTCAGAAAAGTGCTTCATGAAATTAGAGCTGTTACTAAAGTAGAGTGATTGATGACTTGCCCTAAGACATTTATTGTAGCTGATCTCTTGGGGAAGGGTGTGGCACATCTTTCCTACTGCAAACCCACATCTCCTGATCCTTAGAGTTTTATGCTGTGTTATGCAACCACCTCCTTTTCCTTGGCTAGTCCCAGGTTAACATCCTCATAATGCCATTCCCAAGTGTCCTGTAGCCACGTAGCCCCTTTCCAAGGATCTACCCACTTCCACTCCCACACATTCCTGACTTCTGCCTCCTCCTCACCCACACCTTGTGTTCTCTTGAGAATAAGGCAGGTAGTGATTGTCAGCCATATTGCAGGGACTCAGGCTACAACTTTACCTGACTAAGGCAGACTGTCTGTAGATCTTTCACTCAACTGAATTAATGTCAGAATTCCTAGTGACACCTCAGTATTCAAGACTAGTAATAAATCAATAAACATATAGGCCACTTGCTCTGTGCCAAGCACTGGGCCAGGCCTTGGAGAGTCAAAGATAAAAATTAAATGGTTCCTTCCCTCAAGGAACTTATATTCTTTCATGGGAGACAATGCATATAGACAAATATATACAAAATAAATCATTATAATTGTAAAGGTACAACTGTTGAGTCAACTATGAGTCATCTTGATTTCCATGGAAATAGCAAAAGCTTCTTTGGAAATATATGTGTATTTATACTTTGAGGATGGCATTATTTTTCAGAATACTAATCAATAGGTGCCTCAATGCCATCTTCTATTTTAGGGCTAAGCACAGCTCTTAGTACTTTACAATAAAACATCAGTGATGAGGTAATGTTCATTACAATGTACTAGGGCAGAATCAGAAGTCAATGACTATTTGATGTTCTGGAAAACGTCCTTAGACTTCCTAGTGCTATAGAACACCTTGTCTCAGTTGGTGATAAAGTGGTTTAGCAATGGCTGCTTCTTATGGGAGAACAGTTTGTTGAAATGTCAAGGAGAATGCTGTCTTCATCTGTAAGGCATGATTGGAAAGTGACTCTATAGGATTGTACATTAAGCTAGACCAAAGTAAAAGAGAATGACGTGGGACCAAAATGCAGGAAGGAACTGTGATAACAACAAGCATGTAATTGGGTCATGTCTATACTTCAGCTCCAAGGAAGGATGAGATTTTACTTACAGTTCTAAAGCTGTTTCCCCATTCTTTCTACGGCAAGAGTGTTGATAGCTAAAAATAATACATTTCTGAAGAATGCCTTACTGCACCATGTCCCCCAAAGGAAGACGGCACTTCACTGCTCAAGATGTATAAAGTTTACGCTATTGGAGTCAAGAGTAAATATACCCTCTGTAGGCTTAAAAAAAAAAAGCACCCATGTAGGCTTAGGGACACTTGACATGTTAACCACTCCCCCCTGTCAAAAAGATATAGTCATATTTAATAGAATAAAGACTTAATGAGATATGGATGTCAAACAATGGTAATTAAAATTTAAGCAATGTCATAATAGAATTACAGTATTGAGAATGAGGGCAATAATGGTCCTTCTTTTGACTTTGTACTGACCAGATAACATCTGGAATATCATGTTCAGTTTTACAGTAGGAATTCTAATATTTGTTTTTTTTTCTTTTTTTTCTTCATTTTTTTATTAATTTATTTTAATTTATCAACAATCACTTCCATAAGCTTTTGAGTTTTAAATTTTTCTCCCCCTCCCTCCCTGCCTCCCTCCCCAAGATGGTGTACAATCTAATATAGACTATACATATACATTCCTATTAAACATATTTCACATTAGTCATGTTGTAAGTAAGAATTATAACTAATAGGAGGAACCACCAGAAAGAGGAAACAAAGCATAACAGAAGAAAAAAAAATTGCTAATGGTATGCTTTGATCTGCATTCAAACTCCATAGTTCTTTCTTTGGATGTGGATAGCATTTTCCATCATGAAGCTTTTGGAGATGTCTTAGATCCTTGTATTGCTGAGAGGGGTTAAGTCTATCAACGTCAGTCATCACTCAACGTGGCTGTTACTATGTACAACATTCTCCTGGTTCTGCCCACTTCACTCAGCATCAAACCATACAAGTCTTCCCAGGTATATCTGAAATCTGCCTGTTCATCATTTCTTATAGCACAATAGTATTCCATTACATTTATATATCACATTCACAATTATGATTACTATCTGTGTCTTTCTCTCCATCCTTCCCCCCCATTTATGCTTTTCTTTCTCCTTTCTCCTTTTCCCTCCTCACTAATGTTTTGCTTTTGACCACCACCTCCCTCAGTCCCACCTCCCTTTTATTAACCCCCTCCCTTTTCTTTCCCCTTTTCCCTCCTACTGCCTATAGGGCATGTTAGATTTCTATGCCTAACTGATTATGTTATTCCCTTCTTGAGTAAAATCTGATGAGAGTAAGGTTCAAATAATGCTCATCTCCCTCCCTTCTTTCCTTCTGCTGTAATAGGGTTTTGTGCCTTTTCCTATGATGTAATTTACCCTTTCCTGCCTCTTCCTTTCCTATTCTTTCAGTACATTTTCTTAGTTAGATCAGATTAATTCACTTACTTAGATCCATTTAACCCACTTGATTAGATTTTTTTCGTCATTTTATCAAAGTCAATTTATACCCACCCCTTTTACGTATACCCCTTTAACATGGTATAATAACAATACAGTTCTCAAGAGTTACAAGTGTCATCTTCCATTGTAGGGATGTAAACAGTTTGCCCTTATTAGCAACATATTGTATCTTTCTGTCCCATTTGCCTTTTTATGTCTGCCCTGACTCTTGTATTTGAAGATCAAATTTTCTGTTAAGCTCTGGTCTTTTTATCAGGAAGGTATGGAAGTCCCCTATTTCGTTTAATGTCCATCTCCTCCCCCTTCATGTTCCATTTGAGTCTTGTATTTGAAAATCAAATTTTCTATTCAGCTCTGGTCTTTTCATCGCCTGAAAGTCCTCTATTTCGCTGAATGACCATTTTTTCCCCTGCAGAATTATACTCAGTTTTGCTGGGCAGGTGATTCTTGGTTGTAATCCTATCTCATTTGCCCTCTGGTTCCATGCCCTGCAGTCCCTTAATGTAGAAGCAGCTAAATCTTGTGTTATCCTGATTGTGTTTCCACAATACCTGAATTGTTTCTTTCTGACTGCTTGTAATATTTTCTCCTTGACCTGGTAACTCCAGAATTTCGCTACAGTATTCCTAGGAGTTTTCCTTTGGGGATCTCTTTCAGG
>NW_020954652.1:13378865-13481866 GCF_900497805.2 Vombatus ursinus
ATAGCCTAACCCAAATGGCTTTCAGATAGTCCAATAATTTTTAAATTCTCTCTCCTGGATCTATTTTCCAGTCAGTTGTTTTTCCAATGAGGTATTTCACATTAGTTTCTAATTTTTCATTCTTTTGGATTTGTTTTACAGTGTCTTGATTTCTCATAAAGTCACTAGCTTCCACCTGCTCTATTCTAATTTTTAAGGAAGTATTTTCTTCAGTAATCTTTTGGATTTCCTTTTCCATTTGGCCAATTTTGTTTTTTAGGGCATTCTTCTCCTCATTGGCTTTTTGGACCTCTTTTGCCATTTGGGTTAGGCTATATTTTAAGGTGTTATTTTCTTCAGTATTTTTTTGGGTCTCCTTTAGCAAGCTGTTGACTTGTTTTTCATGATTTTCTTGCAAGACTCTCAGTTTTTCCTCTACTTCTCTTACTTGCTTCTCAAAATCCCTTTTGAGCTCTTCCAAGGACTGGGACTGATTCATATTCTTCTTGGAGGTTTTGGATGTAGAAGCTTTGGCTTCATTGTCTTCTTCTGGTTGTATGTTTTGATCTTCTTTGTCACCAAAGTAAGATAATATAGTCTGACTCGTTTTGTGCTGCTTACTCATGATCCCGGCCAATTACTTGAGTTTTGAACTCTTTGTTAAGGTAAAAGTCTGCTTCCAATGTGGAGAATGTACTGTCCCAAGTTTTGGGGGTTTGTACAATTGTTTTCAGAGATACTTCTAGGGACCTGAAAGTTTTCAGTTCTTCCAAGGAGGTATGATAAGGGGCTAGGTGTTTTCTCTCCACCTCCACAAGAAGCTTCACCACACCAGCATTCCTCCTCGCCCCAGGACCGCCCCTCAGAACTATGACCCAGATCCAGTCACCAGTAAAGCAAGAGATTCCTGCCTCAGCCCTGGCAAAGAGATTCCTGCAATCCCCCTCTGATCAGCCACTTGATTCCCCCTGTCTGTAGGCTGGAAGCTCAGGAAATGGCCACGGCCCCCAGGGGCGACTGAGACCTAGCTCCTTCTCTTACCGCAGTCACAGACTTTTCCCACTGACCTTCCAAGTTGTCTTTGGTGTTCGTGGGTTAAGAAGTCTGGAAACTGCCACAGCTGCCTGTGATTCAGTCCTCTGAGGCCTGCTCCAGGGTCACTGCAGCCTGTGCGCCCACGCCGAACTGCACTGCTCTCCCAGCCCAGCACGATATACCTTTCTGATGAATCATCCAGGCTGTCTTTGGCTGGAAATTTGTTTCACTCTGTCTTTTTGTGGGTTCTGCTGCTTTAGAATTTGTTTAGAGCCATTTTTAATAGGTATTTGGAGGGGTTTTGGGGGAAAGCTCCAGCAAGTCACTGCTTTCCCTCCGCCATCATCGGAATTCTAATATTTGAAGAGTACATTAACAAACTCAAGCTTATACAGAAGAACATGACTAGGATGGGGAAGAATATGGAAAACATGAAATATGAAGAATAGTTCAGTAAACTGTTGTTGTTTAGCTAACCTAGGAAACAAAAGAGAAAATATAGATGAATGAATCACAGATTTAAAACTGGAAAGGACATTATGGGTCATCTTATCTAACCCTTTCTTTTTACAGATCAGACAACTGTGACCCATAGTGGTGAGGTGATCTGCCCAAGGTTACTCAAGTCATCAGTGATAGGCAGTATTTGAACCCAGGGCCTCTGATTCCAAATCCAGTGCTCCTTCCTCTGTGCTACATAGCCTGTCATGATAGCAAATATTTTAATTCAGATATTTAAAAGGCTTAAGGTAGAACAAGGATGAGACTCCTGTGTGACTTCTGAGGTTAGGGAAAAAAATAAATAGAAATTACATGGAGGCAGACAGGGTACTGGACTTGGATTAAAAAAGACCCGTCATAGCCAGGTTACCACTGACGAGTCATTGCTTCAGCTCTTTTTGGCTCCATTTACTCATATGCAAAAATACATTGCAGTTGGGGTTAGTAGCCTACAAGGTTTCTCTCTTATTTCTAAATCAACAATCCTATATACTTAATACAAATGGATTATTAGAACTATAAGTAGAGTGAACTGTTGTTGAGCTGGTGAATTCTCAGTCAGTGGAGCAGAGATTGGAATATTACTTGCTAGGGATGTTGACGAGCATTGCAGTAAAAGAGTGTTGATTTGGCATAAAAAATGAGTTTGAAAACTGATTCCCTGGGGTGCTATCCATTTTAATACCATAAGCAATTATCAAGTCCCTACTGTTTGCCTGAAATTATTATAGGACCTGGGAATACAAAAATGAAAATGGAAGCATTCTCTGTCCAAAGGAGCATACATTCTCCACAAAGCATGACCTGTGCATAATTAAATTCACATATACAAAGTACAGGGGTTGGAAGCAGACTGCAACAAGGCTATGATGGAAAGGTCATTGTATTTAGAATGAGGACACATTACAGCTCTGCTGCTTACTACATGGGGAAAATTCATCTAATCTCTCTGAACCTCTCTCAACCTTCCTCTCTGTAAAATGATGCAGCTGAACTAATTGAGATCTAAGGCCCTTTCCATCTCTGAATCTATGATTCTATGTTCCTAAGACCTGGGGGAAGGGCTTAAAAAAAAAAAAAAAAGACCTCGTGTATAAGTTGGCATTTGAGTTGAGATCTTACATGAAGACATGAATTCCAAGGAGTGAAAGTGAAAAGGAGAAGCATTCCAGACCCAGAGAGTAGCCTGTGCAAAGAAACAGTGGTGGAAGAGGACATTAACAGAATTGATTCCCTCGGCCTCCGCTCACATAAACCCTCAGAAGTATTAGAACTTCCACATGTTTCTAGAGGACTTGCATCAAATGGAAAAAATAATAGTAGAACTTTCCTGTCTTTCTGTTGTGAAAGAATACTTTTTGTGACGAAAATAGGAATTCTATTTTAATACAAAATAATAGAAAAACCAATGGTGAAAGCCTACTGTACAGTAAATAATCTACATTATCAATGTGGTTTCTCAGCGATGGGGCTGATCCTTGGTAACACTACCCTTTTCTATGCTTTCCCCTCTTCATTTTGTCTTTGCTTACCAGTTGCTTTCTATTTTCTGGCGGATGCCCAAGGCTCCCTGCTTCCTTCCAATATTTTAGGGGCAGTACCCAGTGTTCTATGTCTCTGCTTTATCCATCTGTGTTTCATTTCCTACTATCTGAAAAAAAAAAAACTAGTTGATACTTGTGTGCGGTTGGCTATTAATGTAGAATGATGCTGTGAATGACGCTGTGGCTTTGAAATTAAAAGGACCTTAGTTATAAATCTACGCTATGCTTTTTACTATATACATGACTGTCAGTAAGTCTCTTAACCTCTCTGGTCATCAGTTTCCTCATCTGTAAAATGGACTTTATGACCACTAAGGTTTCTTCTAACTCTAAATCTATGATCCTCTAAGTTTATGAATAATATTTCCTTTTGCAGGTAACTTGAATAGAATCACAGAATTGTACAACTGGAAGGGACCTCAGTGATCATCTATATAATCCACACCCCAAAGAAATGTCTCACTATATCATTCCTAAAAACTGATCACTTCGCCTCCTCTCGAAAACCTCAAAGGAGGGTCTGAAGCAGCTTGTTTTCCTTCTGTACTACTCTAATTATGAAAATCATTTACCTTTCAGCTGGGACTTTTGGGACATAATGTCTTAAAGCTGAGGAGATATTCTCTCTTGGTAAAAATGTAAACACCCTCCTAAGCCAATGAGAGGCCTCATGGTGTAGTGCAAAGAATGCTAGTCTTTCCTGGAAGACTTGTGTGCAAATCCTGCTTTAGACACTAACAGCATGACTTGTGATCCTGGGCAAGTCATTTAATGGCTATAGACCTTGGTTTCTGTGTGTGCAAAATGAAAGTGCTGGACTCAGTGACCTTTGAAGTTCTTCATAGCCTTAAAGCTATGATCCTAGGCAGCAAAGTGGCACAGTGTGGTGAACACCTGAGTTCTGGTACAGGCTGATACACTTATTAGCTGAGTCTAGTTAAGTGACTTGCCCACAGTCAAATCTCTTAACATCTGTCCATCTTAGTTTCCTAATCTGTAAAATGGGGAAGATAACAGCACCTCTCTTCAGGGTTGTTGAGAGAATAAAAGGAGATAAATTTTGTAAAGCATTTTGCAAAACTTAAAGTACCATATAAAGGTTGAATATTATTGTCATTATTATTCTACAAATATGAGAAAGGAGATAATTGGGGGAATGCAAACTTTCCACTGTCCTCCATCCACATCTTGTACTCTGTGTATAAACTGACATTGAATATTTAGATTGTCCTAAGACTTGAAATTTTTGTAAGAAAAGCAAAAATGGATATATTATTTATAGTTGATAATCAGATCATGTTAAGAAATTTTGATGTCTGATATAAAGGTTTCAGAACAGGGACATTGTACATTATGCAGAGCTTGGTTATTGCAGAGGAAATATTCAATGGCTATAAATATATTGTTTTAGAAATAATGTCAAATTTGTGCATGATTTTTTCAATGAAATCTTAAATGGTCAAAGTTGGATATGGTTCCCTTTCTTCTCACCTGATATTAATTTACAGGCATTCCAAGTGCTTTAAAAATGAATTGAATTATGTATGCATCATATAACCTCTACATTTTGCAAGCTATTCATTTCCTTTCTGAAATAGCATGTATGTTTTGATTTAAGATGACCATGTCTAAAGATTGTGCCTGAAAATTTTTACATATTTCTGTTAAATATATGATGATCATTTAATAAATTTTACTCCGTTAGGTAATCAATTAAGGAAATTACAGATACTATGGAAGAGGATGGAAGAAAATTGGTGATCTAAAAAATCATGCAAGGTTCTCTAGGAGTTAACAATTCTCTGCTTGTCTGGTAAATCCTTCTAAATACTAGTCTTTTGAAATGAAGTGGGGCAGAATGTTGTCCTTATCTTTTTTGCCTTTACAGTGCAGTTATCTCTTCCACATCACGAGGGTTAACGGTACAGCACCTCTGCAATCTGGAAAATTCGTGTAAAATATTTTTGGCCCTCCTTTCATACTAGAGAAGTAGTCTGAATTATGATGGTATTAAAAGATAAAATATATCAATATTATAGTGCACTCTACATATATTTTATGCATTTCTGAGTTTCTAAACTTTTTTCCTGTGTCATCTGCTGGCCTTCACATGTTGTCTTCAGCTTCTACAAGACTCCCCAGAATTTTCTATTGAATTTCTTGTGCCAACTCACAATATATCAGAACTGCAATGTGGAAAATTGCTATGTGGAAGGGATAACTAATGGAATAGCTCCTCTCTTTCCCCCACTACAAACTTTTCCTGCCTCACATAATTACTTCTGCCTGAAGTACCTGTAATGACCTTGACCCAGGGAGCCAAGATTGAGGAGTACTGGCAGCATCTCAGCTGAACTCTCTCGACATTTCCCTCTAAACAACTTAGAAATAACTCCTCAAATCAAATTTTGGAGCAATAGAGTCAACAGAAAGTCAAGATGGGACCTTTTTCTGGCCTAAGACAAGTTAGAGGGTTTAGAAGGCAAGAGAGGTTTATGACGCCACCAGATCTGAATGCATGTAACTACAGCACTAGTGTCAGCCTTAGAGGTGACTGCAATAGGTACAGAAGCAGCTTTGGGAGTTCTCAGCCCAGAGACAATAAGTGCAGAGAGGAATCGGCAACTGATCAAAAAGCTATTACAGTATTATAATCCTGTATTGGGTATAGCTGGCACAGATTGGCAACTTTATTGCCCCCCTGTACAGTTATGAATTGCAAATCCAGGGTAAGGAAGAGCACTAGTGCTTGTGGCTGCTGTGAAGCAGGGCTCTTCCTGGGTAAAGATCAGAGCTCAGACCACAGGAGAGCAGTGACCACCACCTCTCCTGAAAACAGGAGCTCTGAAAACAAGAGCACAAAAAAACCTGAATCTTGTGACGGTGCCTCCACACTTCAGGTGAACAGAGCCCAACTTTAATATCAAGTTGAAAATCAAGAAATAGGCTGGGAAGAATGAGCAAATAACAACAACAACAAAAATAATTTGACCATACAAACTACTAAGGTGGCAGGGAAGACCAAGACATAAACTCAGAAGAAGATAACAATGTGAAAACAAAAAGCCTCAAAGAAAAAATGCTAATTGGACTCAACCTCAACAAGAATTCATGAGAGGTAAAGAAATAGATAAGAATAGTAGAGGAAAAATTGGGGAAAGAAATGAGAGTGATGTAAGAAAATTATGAAAAGAGAATTAACAGTTTTACAAAGAGACACAAAAAACCAATGAAAATAACACCTTAAAAAACACAATTGGCCAAATGGAAAAGGAGGTACAAAAATTCACCAAAGAAAAGAACAAATAAAATTGGTCAAATGGAAAAAGCTCACTGAAGAATATAATTCCTTAAAATTAGAATTGGGCAAGTGAAAGCTGATGACTCTATAAGACTTCAAATAACAATAAAAAGGAATGAAAAAAATAAAAGGAAATGAAAAATGTCCCATTGGACAAACAACTGATCTGGACGATAGATTGAGGAGAGATAATTTAGATATTATTGGACTACTTGAAAGCTATGATCAAAGAAAGACCCTAGATATCATATTTCAGGAAATTATCAAGGAAAATTTCCCCAATATCTTATATCAAGAGGGTAAAATAGAAATTGAAAGATTCTACCAATGACCTCCTGAAAAAGATCTCTAAATAAAAACCAGAACTTCCAGATCAAGGAGAAAATATTTCAAACAGTCCAAAAGAAACAAATCAAATATCATGGAACCATAGTCAGGATCACACAAGATTTAAAAGTGTCCACATTAAAGGAGCAGAGGGCTTGGAATATGATAATCTGGAAGGCAAAGAAGCTAGGATTACAACCAAGAATAACCTACCCAGCAAAACTGAATATAATCCTTCAGAGGAAAAAATGGATATTTATGAAATAGAGGAATTCTAGGTATTCATGATGAAAAGACGAGAGCTGAATAGAAAATTTGACATTCAAACACAAGTCTCAAGAGAAGCATAAAAAAGTGAAAATGAAAAAGTAATGATAAGGGACTCAATAAAGGTAAACTGTTTGCGTTCCTATATGGGAAGATGATACATAAAAACTCCTAAGAACTTTGTCATTATTTAGGCTGTTAGAAGCGTCCTACATAGACCTAAGGCATGAGCGAGTTGGTTTTATTGGGATGATCTCCAACAAAAGAAGAAGGAGAAGGAGGAAGAAGAAAAAGAGAAGGAGAAGGAGAAGAAAAAAGAGGAGGAGGAGGAGGAAAGAGTGATGAATTGGGAGGAGGAAAGGAGATGAGAATAAGGAAATTTTCCTCACGTAAAATAGGAATGTAAGGAAGAGTTTTTGTAGTGGAGGGAAAAATGAGGGGGTGGGGGCAATGTTTAAACCTCACTTTCATATGAATTGGTTCAAAGAGCTAAGAATATATATACATACACAACTGGTATAGAAATCTATCTTGTCTAATAGGGAAAGAAGAGTAAAGGAGGATAAGACATATGGGCTGGGGGAGTGGGGATGATAAAAGGAAGGACTGACTGAGGTAGGGAGTGGTCAGGAACAAAACAGACTTTTGAGAAGGAACAGGAGAAAAGAGTCTGGAAGGAAATAAAACAGTAATCATAACTTTAAATGTGAATGGGATGAACTCAACTATAAAATGGAAGTGTATTGCAGAATGGATTGGAAACTACAATCCAAAAATATGTTGTTTACAAAAGACACACTTGAAACAGAAAAAAAAAACATATCTAGTTAAAATAAGAAGCTGGAGAATAATCTTTTATGTATTAGTGGAAATAAAAATGGCAAGGGTGGCGATCATAATCTCCGATAAAAGAAAAGTAAAAATAGACCTTATTTAAAGAGATAACAAGGGAAACTACAATGGGAAACTATACCATTGCTTCTTTAGTTATCTTTAACCACTCTAAGGTAAATCACAATGTTATAAGAAACTAAGAATTTCATAGACCTTTGGGGTTAATACCTAAGAGAATTAAGAGATAGTAAGAGAACACTTAAGTACTCTTGATGAATTTAAGTCCTAGGATCATAGATCTAAGGTTGGGAGAGTGGTTAGAAATTATCTAGTCCAAACACAGTGCATGACACATAATATGTGTTTAATAGGTGCTTATTGAATGACTGATCCATTGTTTTGCAACTGAGGAAACTGAAACCTATGGAAATTAAGTGACTTGTCCACCATCACATGGGTAGGCTCAGTTGCTAGATTTGTACCCATTTCATTTGAATCCAGAGCCAATATTCTTTCGGCTGTACTTCATTTACTTGATCCAGATGAACCATGCCTGAGTGTGATTGCTAAAACTCATGACCCTTGAGAGGTAGAAGAAAACAGAAGACAAACTTAGAGAAGTAGAAATGCCCTTCTCCTTTAAAAAAATTCTACAATTTATATGTTGGTGACCTTAAGTATAATACCTCAAAAATTCCAGAATGTATCATCATCAATGAGCCAGTTATAAACATGTAGAAAAGGAAATGGAAAGAGTTAACATGGCTTCACCAATTCAGCATATAAAGATTAAGCTATTTCCTAATAAACTGTTAGATCAAGAGGAATTCTCTCTCTCTCTCTCTCTCTCTCTCTCTCTCACACTATATATATATATATATATATATATACACATACAGTATATCTAGATTTTGAGCTAAGCTCTTGATAAAGTATCTCATGTTGTTACTATGAAAATATGTATAGGTCTGAGTACAATTACACAGATCTGGGGCTGGTCTAATGACTAGACTCAGAATATTTGTTAATAGTGTTATACCAAGTTGGCAGGAAAGCTCCATTGGAGTGCTCTGGAGTTTATTACTTTGCCCTGTGATGTTTAACATTTTTATCAAAGATAGACAAAGGTTCAGATAATATGCCTATTGAATTTGCTGATGCCCTGAGCTGAGATTTGTTAACATACTAAATGATAAATTGACAACAATCTCAGTCAACTAGAACAGGAGTTGGCAAACTGTAGCCCTTGGGCCAAAGCCATATATTTTTGTATGCTCATGAGCTCTGAATGGTTTTTACAGGAAAACCATTCTAAGCTTGTGGATCATTTGAAAAAACAACAGTCAAACAGGTAGAATTTGTCCCACAGGTCCCATGTAGGTTGCCTACCTCCTGGGCTAGAGTTTTAAAATGAATCTAATAAGATGAAATGTAAAGTCTTATACTTGGAGTAAAAAAAAAAAATTAACCTTTCACATAAAAATAAATGGAAGAAACGTATTAGAGCTCAGTTTTCCTGAACAAGATCTGAGGGTTTTAGTGAACTCCAAGGGTAATGTTTTCCCAGAGTGTGATATGGAATCCTACTTTGACTTTTCAGACACTGTAATATGGGACTGCATTCAGAGGGGAATAGCTACAATGGGTAAATACATGTCTTTTTTTATCTTTCCTGGTCCAGACATATCTGAAGTATTGGGTTCAGATCTGGGCACCACGGTTTGAGACCATTGATATGCCAGAGAGTGCCCAGGGGAGGACGGCCAAAAATATAAAGGGCCTTGAGTCTGTTCTACAATGATCAGAGGGAAATGGGGTAGGAAATTGCCTGTGGAAGAGAAGACTCGAGGGTGGATGTGATAGCTGTCTTCAAGACCGTCTAGCAGAAGAGGGAATGCACTTACCTTGGTTGACTTTCTCAGTGGCCTGAAGCAGAAATAATGCAAAGTGGCAGGTTTAAGCTTAATATCAAGAAATAAAAAAAAAAAGCTTCCTTAAATTTAGAGCTATCTGTAAAAGGAATTGACCACCTTGGGAGGTAGGGAGTGCTCTCTATCACCAGAAGACTTCAAGGAATGGATGGAAAAAAAGGGACACATCAGGATTGCTTATGACATTTATTCTGATTAACTCCTTGATAAATTAGTTATGTGACAGTAGGGTTCCTTTCAGATATGAGATTGATTAGATGATCTCTGATGCCCCTTTCAGCTCTTAAATTCTTCTTCTTTTTTTTTAGGCAAGTGGGGTTAAGTGACTTGCCCAGGGTCACACAGTTAGTAAGTTTCAAGTGTTTGGTCTGAGACTAGATTTGAACTCAGGTCCTCCTGAGTCCAGGGCCGGTGCTCTATCCACTGTGCCACCTAGCTGCCCCAAATTCTGCCATAAATAAAATTGACCTTTTAGCCAAGTTTTGTAATCTGATTCACCTTTTCATCAATGATTTATTTATAATATTTTATTTCCCCCAATTACATTAAAACATTTTTAAAACCTTTTTTCATGTTTTATCCTCCAAATTCTCCCCTCTTCCCTCTCTTACCTCCCTACTCCCCAAGATGATAAGCAATCCAATATAGCTATACATGTTCAACCATGTAAAACATTTCCATATTAGTCATGTCATCAAAGATTTTTTTTAAGGAGCAGTGATCTTAGAGGTTTATCTTCATTGTGACATTACTATACTAGGATAATTTTATGTAAATTGTTAAACATTTCATGGGACTTTTAAGGCCAAGTGCTGGAAAGAAACTTAGACCATTGAGTTTAATCCCTTCATTTTACACGTGAGGAAGCTGTGACACGGAATGGTTGAGGGATTTGGCCAGAGTCACACAGCTAGTGAGTGCCTGAGGAAGAATTCACTTTCAGGCTTTCTTTACTCTGGGTCCAGCTGCCTCTATGAAATGTAGTCATTGACAATCAGTATACCTATAACTGGCCTAGGAAACTGCTCTATGATCCATATTTGTAAGCAGCTGCCACCATTTTATGTTCAGCTTTAACAAATGCTTCAGAAAGTTACCAGATACTTATTTAGGTCCAAGAGAGAAATCAGGGTTCAAAGTCTCTGACAAAGGCTGAGTTGTGACATTTATTCTGATTAAATTCTTGTCTCTGAATATATCCATTTCCATAACATCACCAGAGCAAGTATCTACTGCAGATTACATTTTGCTCATAATCAGCATATGTATTATCAATTAAATTAACAGCTACATGTTCAGTCATGTTTCTTAACACTAATCAGTGGCCCTGAAGCAACACCGGGAATGTTAGAAATGTATTTACAGTATATAGTTTGGGAAATATTTAATCAAGGAAAATGTCGTTAAAAATAAGAAATATGAATGAAAACGTTACCTCTCTCCAAGGACTCCATTTATAACACACTCATCCCCAATCCATTTTGTCAATGTGTGTTTAATAATACAGTAAATGAAAAAAAAAATTTTATGTAATTTCTCAGGCAGTGTTGTTCACACCCACCCCCCAAAATCTGGGTTTAATGAGTAAATCAGGAAATAAGAGATATCTTACTACTTTTTTCAAGGAGGTTAATTAAATTCTACCAGCATTTATTAAGTAACTACTGTGTGCACAATGCTATACTAAGAATAGGAAAATATAAAATAAGTGGTATTTCTTTCCCTCATGAAATTCATATTCTGTGAAGGTAATATCACATAAACATGGAGAATGTAATACAAAAGCATGCATGAAAATTCCATGAAACAGGTGCAGAACAAACTATTTCATGAGCAGTGGTTGGAAGATATAAAAAAACAAATTGGGAGCTGATATAAGGGGAAAAAATCCCAATAATTATAGTTTTCAGAAACAAAGTGGGCTGTCACTGGAAGACTTTAGGTAAAAAATTAGTTGAGCATTAGTCATATATACATATACACATACATATGCCGATACAATATATTGATGTAGTATCTGATAGACATATCACACATACATACATACATACATAGTATATATGTATATATACATGTATGCGTACGTGATACAAGAGCTCATTTGAAGGAGTTCATGTAAATGAGAACGATAGGTCATATATGTGTATATATATATATATGCACATATTCTCATATTCTACAATGTGTCTCTTTCGACACTAGCGGGACTACTCCATCTGTCCAACCAATATTGTCTACCCTTTTCCTCACCTGTATCCTCTCTTTGCTTGTCACCTGTGGAATTTTTAATCTATTCTTTAAAGCCCACTTATAAAAAACAGCTTCCCCAGAAAGCCTCCTCGCCCCACCCCTCATAGGTTGAATCACAGAATTTCAGGATCAGAAAGAATCTTGGAGACTATTTAGTTCAACCCATATTTGAACAAGAATTCCAATTCCAGAGCATGCTTCCTCTCCTCTGCCCTCAACTCCCTTCCACCATTTTTCATCTCTTGCAACAGTGATTAATGCTATCTTTATAACTGAAAAGGAAATGATGTTGGCCTACCTTGTATTTCCTCTCACAACCACTGTGACTGCCACGATTAAAATTTCACTTCCATATGTGTTGGATCCTCCTATTAGAATGTAAGGTGCTTGAGGGAAGGAACACTTTCATTTGTTTCCCCACTGCCTGGCACAGTACCTGGCACATGGTAGGTGCTTATTAACGTTTGCTGATTGTTGATTGCGAGTCAGATTGAAAGGCTTAGGGAAAGTGTGCAGGAGAATCCATTGTTGGTGACTTTTCCCCAGTAATTCTTGCAGTAAGAAGTTGAGAGACAGATGGGATGACAGCTGGAAGTGTGTAACAGCGAGTTCATGTATGTTTATACAATAAAAATTTTTTGCTTAGTGTACATTTCTATATCTTTTTTTAGTAGGTGTGAAATGTAACGATTAGGTTTACTAAGGGGAGAAGCATCAAATATATACAGTAGTAGATGCCATCTATGTTAAAAGAGGGGGAAAAAAGTTCTAAGTGTAATGTGATTCATGGTTGGAGAAATGAAACGAGGAGTGTGACTAGGAGAGACTGTAATGATAACTCTAGCTGAGAGGATGGTAGTAAGATGCGTAGCTGGGCATGGAGACATTGATCCTTGAGTATCCATGTTTATAGATGCCAGTTGGTCACTTACCCCATGTTTTCTGACCAGCATGTTGACTAATCTTCCTATCATCCAGCTTCCTAACTTGGGGTGAGTTGGGGCATGAAGTCTCTTAGTAAAATATTTTGAGTTAAAATAAACTTAATTTTACAGTTGGCTGCTAGGTGGTACAGTGGATAGAGTGCCAGGCCTGGAGTCAGGAAGACTCATTTTCTTGAGTTCACTTTCAGCCTCACACACTTACTGGCTGTGTGACCCTGGGCAAGTTGCTTAACCCTGTTTGCCTCAATTTCCTCATCTGTAAAATAATTGGAGAAGGAAATGGCAAGCCACTCTGATATCTTTGCCAAGAAAAACCCAAATAAGATCATGAAGAGTCAGACACAACTGTGGAAAATGACTGAACAGTGATTCCACAGTCAAATAACTGATAAGTGGCATTTTCATTTAATCTTTTGTCTTTTATACTTCTTTGATGTTTTGTCTTCCCTTAACTTTTCATATCCTCCGTTTCAACTTTAAATGACATAGGCTCACAGACTTAGAAGGGAAATTAAAGATAATCTTATTACAAATCAGAAAACTAAGGCCCAGAAAATGTAAACAACTTGCACAAGGTCACTGAGGTAGTAAGTGTCAAATCCTCTGACTTCAAATCTAGAGTTTTCTCTGCTGTACTGTGCTAGCTTAGCTTAAAGGGTGAAAATGTTTTATTGATTTTTTTTCCATCTTAGGATCATAGTTGTAAAACTAAAAAGGACCTTTGAGGCCATGAGGTTCAGCCCTCTAATTTTTACAGATGAAGAAATTGACAGCCAGGGAGGTTAAATGACTTGCCCAAGGTTACTACACGGAATAAATAAGAGAGGATAGAGGATGTAAACTCAGGTCTTTTAGCACCAGAACCAATGTTCTTTCCGCCGAAACCTAGTGACTCCTCATAATCATTTCCTGTGATGGCACGCCCCTGACTGTGCTGAAGTCAGTGAGGCTCTCAAATTCAATGTGAGCACTTAAAACCTCAAATTGGCAAATATTACAAAAGAGGCCTTGATTTGTTGTTTTGTTAATTGTCTAGACTTATGAAAGTGATAGATATAATGTTAATAATTCAGATTAAACTTAAAAGTCTCTTGTGGGTACATTTTTTCCTCCTCTGTCTCCCAGAGCTTGATTTTAAACATTGACCACAATGCCCCTGTCTGGAATCCTCCTTGGTTAACATAAAGAAACAGCTAAGCAAACCAGTGGACAGAATGGGTACATTCTGCATCCCTGACCCCTTCTTCTCCTGCAAGAGGAGGGAGTCAACGTCCTTCCCTCTGTTCCTGGATTCGGGATTGGTCATTCTAATTAGTGAGAGTTTGGCGGCCTTTTCATGTTGTTTCAGTCTGCATTATTCTAGTATTTGTGTAGATTTCTAGATTGTTCCTTTAATTGTGCTTGCTTCCCTCTCCAACCCCTTGCCAGTTTTTCCAGCAATTCTTACAGAACAGGGAGTCTTTTCCCCCTCTTTTCCTTCCCAAGAACTTTGTGTTTTTATGTGGTTGAACACTGGCCTGCTGTGTTTGATTGCTACTCGGTTCTATTTCTCTCGTCTTTTCCACTCAGTGCCCTTTTAACACTCCAGTTTCCAGCAATCATACTTGAGATACAGAGCTATTATCTACTTGACAAAAAGTTCCATGTCTAGGGATTGCATTTAGTTGTTTGGAAGCGTATGAATTAGACCATATGTAAACTTATATATTTTTCTAGGATATGTATTTCTATAACCTTTCTTTTACATTCAAAAATAAAAGTTGGTTGAGTGGAAAATACCACATTCAATTCAGGTACAGGTAGCGTTTTATGGATTAGAAATTTCTATCACTGCCATTTTCTTAAGCTGCAGCTTGATGTGAGGGAAAGAAAACTGAATATGGAGTTAGAGGTCCTGAATTCCATCCCTGCTCTCCTACTTATACTTCCTGTGCTTCCTTAGGCATGTCACTTGACTTCCCTGAGCCTCAATTTCCTCATCTGTAAGATGAAAGGATTGAACTAGATCGGGGTAGGGAACCTGCAGCCTCAAGGCCACATGTGGCCCTTTAGGTCCTCAAGTGCAGCCCTTTGACCGAATCGAAACTTCACAGAACAAATCCCGAGGATGAAGTTTAGATTCAGTCAAGGGGCTGTACTTGAGGACCTAGAGGGCCACATGTGGCCTTGAGGATGCAGGTTCCCTGCTGCTGAACTAGATGATTTCTTAGATCTATGGTAACTGGAAGACCTTCACTCATATGAAGGCAGACAAAGGAGTGTTGTTCCAATGGATGACCAAGTTCTCCCCTTTTTTTTTTTTTCAAATTCCCTTCATTGAAAAATCTAGACTAATAGTTTTGAATTGTGGCAGGCTGAGGTGATGATGCTTGGGTTGGCTTTTTAAATACTAGGAAAGCCACTGGGCCAATTAAGAGTTGGAAGTTCTGAGAATTCAGCAATTTAGTCAGTTGTTAGTAAGTACTTAGTAGGAGTTGTAGAGGATTGCTCCCCCCCTCAAAAAAAAAAAAAAAAGATTGAGTCAAGTCCCTGTACTTGAAGACCTTGTTGTCTGATAGATACAAAACCGTAAGGTCCTTAATAGCATCCAATGAGGGCTCTGCTATTAGCCCCGAGATAACTTTCAAACTCATAGATTCACTAATCTTATGTTCTCCTGGAGGATTTAAGCAACAAAGCTTTCTTAGATTCACCTTTGGCCCAGTCTTGCACCATGATGAGTTGACCGAGTCTTACTTGGGCCTACTTGGGGTATGGGAGTATTGTTTGGACATTCTAGCTAGTCACCGTATGCAGCCATGTTCACCAGGGGCCCTGGTAATGCACATTCATTTTAGGATTATAGAATCTAGAGGCGAAGCGTAATTTAGTAAACATGTAGACTAGGTTCTTAGCCAGGGATCCCCAGATCCCTAAGGGTTCTATGGGGAGATTTCATGGAGGGGAGAGTCTGAAAGTTCAATGGAAAAGAAAAATACATCTTTATTTTCACTAACCTCTAACTGAAATCTAGCACATTCTCTAGATATTTTAAGATATTATTCTGAGAATGAGTCTACAGACTTCACCAGACTCCCAAAGGGTCAAGGGGCAGAGGTGCATGGCAAAAAAGAGACTAAGAATCCCTGCTCTAGACTAAAGCCTTCATTCTATAGATGAGAAAACTGAGGCTTAGAGAAATTAAATACTTGACCAAGATCCCATATCTAGGGGATGGCAGAACTGAAACTTGGAGATTCTTCTTCTCTTTATGTACACAGTTTGTTGGACTTTCCCAGCAACTAGACATGTTACAGGACCACACTGAAGAATGTCATGCGCCACAGCAAAAGCAAACAAAAAACATTTGTTTAGCAAGCAGCCAATCTGTGACTCACACTTGGCAAGCTATTATTGATGAGGGAAAAAAAGGGCAAATATGACATTGACCTGATATCAGAGGACAACCTTTTATAAAAATCATAGCATGGGAAAGCCAGAGGGAGTCTGAGAACTCATCCAATCTAACCTTCCCATCCTCCAACTGAGAAAATGGAGACCGACAACATTGACCAGCCAGAATCCAGATTTCCCAACCAGCAGTTCAGGGCTGTTTCCTCAGGCAGGGGAGGAACCCAACCAGGTACAGTATAGAGGAAAGGACACAAAAGTGACACTTTTGTTACTAACTTCTGTGTGCTTTAACTTTAATTTCTTAACACCTATGGCCAAATATAAATGTTTTTTTTTTCCCTTTTAACAAGTCATTTAATCTAACATTGATAAGTACTGGTTTTTTTTTGTTTTAATATAACAAGATGGAAAATGATCTTCATTAATTTGCTATTGACAATATTAATAGATATTTTCAAAATCATCATTACATAACAATGATCTGGGGGGGAAGTATTATGAATTTCTTTTTTTTAAACTCTTCCTTCTTTCACAGTTATCTTTTCCCAGTGTATCTACTCTCATTGCATCTCCATTTAATGAAAGCAGCTTCTGTGTATTTGCAGGTTGCTATATGGAGAACATTTCTATAGATTTCTAAAATAAGACCTCCCTGGTTAGACTGAAGGCTGTGTCTAAGTATATGTGTATATAATATATGCATACACATATATTCACACCTGCAGTGTATACTCATACAAAAATATATATACATATATAAAAGCATATGAATGTGCATGTGTACATCTTGTATACATAAACTTATGCATATGTATACACATGTATATTTATGTGCATATGTTTAAGTATTTATACACACACACACATACATGCACACCCATACACACATACAAACAAAAGAGGCAGCTAGATGGCTCAGTGGATAGAGTGCTATCTCAGACATTTACTAGCTGTGTGATCCTAGACAAGTCACTTAACTTCTGTTTGTCTTAATCCACTGGAGAAGGAAATGGCAAACCACTCCAGCATCGTTGCCAAGAAAACTCCATGGGTAGTCCACGGGGGTCACAAAGAGTCAAATACAACTGAACTAAACATACACACACACCTATACCTATACATATACCTACACACAGGGTGTCTCAAAAGTCTTAATCCAGTTTTCATCCATTAAAGCTTAAAACTACACTAAGAATTTTAGTATATTCTCTGTATATATGTGTATACATTGATATTCATGCACATATGCACATATATAGGCATATATGTATATTGTGAAAGTATATGTGTATAATGTTCATGTTGTAATGCATATGCATATATGCATATTGTATGCATATGTGTACATACATGTGTATAAATATATGCATGCGTATTTATATGCATGCATCCATGTATGCACACGTGCATGTATGCACACATGCATGCAATATGGGTGTATTGTGTACTTACACGCCTATATATTTATACATGCATGCATATACATATATATATGTATATGCACATATACATACACACACATATATAGTCTATATACATATATGTGTGTGTTTTTATATATATATATACACACTAATGTACGTGTGTACATTATGGATGCATTTCTGTGTGTGTGAAAGCACATATGTGCAATAGCTACCTATAATGTCCCCAACTTGAGGACTAGTGCAGGAATTCCCTCCTTGAAGATCCAGTCTGTGACTAGGTGCTTAGTTTGCTAGTCAGTTGTTTCAGTCATGTCCGACTTTTTGCCACCCTATGTGGGGTTTTCTTGCAAAGATACTGGAGTGATTTGCCATTTTCTTTGCCCACTCATTCTACAGATGAGGAAACAGAGGAAGAGAGGGTTAGGTGATTTGCCCAGGGTCACACAGCTAGTAAGTGTCTGAGGCTGGATTTGAACTTAGATCTTCCTGACTCCAGACCCAGTGGTCTGTTCACTGTGCCACCTAACTGCCCTATTTAGGAGGTTGCCTGAGCTAAAGAGCTAAGTGACTTGAACCTGGATTTACCCTTAGTGTTTCTTGCTGAATTTAAGGACGCTCCCCACTCTTCTCTCTGTCCAAATCTCTTCTGATTCCCTTTCCCCTCCCCCAACCCTTTCAGCTCCACTTCCCTCCCTCTTTTCCCATGTGCTTCCCTCTCCCTTTCCTCCATCCCTCCCTTCCTTTCCTGCACAGGCAGAGTTTCAAGAATTCCTTCTCTTAGTTCTTTCCCACTGTAGCTGTTGGAACTATGCACATTTCAAAAATCTGAATCCAAGTTTGATTTGATCAGTCCCTTTTTGTTGTTCTCCTCGAAGGAATTTTTGTCCTCAGCTACATTCTGCCATGAAATAGGACTTTGCCCTTGGGGGTGGCGGGGTTGTGCACAGATTTCCTAAAATAAAGTGCAGGGGCTGTTTATCCTGGTGTGTGTTATTATTAATAGGCAGTGTAATCCTTCACACCTCCATGAGCTCAGGGATCACGACGACTTTTTAAAACCTAAAAGATTTAGTCTTATTAAACCTATTGCAAGCAGCAAGCAGAAAAATCGCAGTAACCTACTGGTGTAGATGGAGAGGCAGAAGCAGCCTGAAATAACCATTGAGTTTCCCACAGAGACAGGCTTCTTCTGCCTTTCTTCTCCCTACACAACCTTCTTGCTCACACCATGACATGAAAACGAGTATTTGACACATAAAGATTTGCCCATTATTGATTACCAGACAAAAGTTTTGCATTTATTGAGCACAGGGCCATGCTCATATTGGGCGAGCAATAACTCATGTTTCTCTATTGCATTCAGGGTTGCATCACAACCATGCAGGCCACACTGGGTCATCTTAGAGGACTATGACTAAGACTTCTCATATGCTTCACCAGAAACAAGTGATGACGTAACTCCTGGGTTAAGTGGAAGGAGCGCTTGATAGGAAGTCGGAAGCAGTAGGCTCAAATATCAGTTCTCCCCATTTTAATATGATCTTGGGCAAATAATTTAACCACTCTTGTCTCAGCTTCCTTATTTGTAAAATGAGAGGATTGAGCCTGATAACCTCTGGGGTCCCTTCCACTTCTCGATCTAACACCCATGAATAGATGACCTGTAATCTCACTTCTTTCTTTACAAAACCAAACAAACAAACAAAAAAAAAAACTATGAGTGTCTGAACCTTGGTATAGATAGTGAGAGTATTATGTCCACTTTTCAGGTATGGAAACTAAGGGCAAAATAGGTAAAAGGTTTGCCCCCGGGGTCATGTAGCTAGTCAATGCTGGTATGAAAATCTCTTATTCTAAATAGAACACAGTTGCTTTTCAGTCAAATATAAGCTCCTGGAGTTTAGAGACTGCTATCATCATCATCATCATCATCATCATCAATTTCTATGCCTAACATAGTACCTGGAATTTATTAGGTGCTTTATAATCATCTTTGTGATTCTAGGCAAGTCACTTCACTTAACCTCTGTCAGCCTCAGTTTTTTCATCTGCGAAATGGGACAATGGTAACACCTACCTACTAAGGTTGTTATAAAGTTCAAATGAAATAACACATGTAAAGCACTTAGCAGACTTTAAAGTGCTATAGAAATTTAAATTACTATTAATGGACTATTATAATTTATTTTAATGTATAGTATATTTCATATGTATAAATCTCAGCATATACTTTTTAGCATAGTTATAGACATTTCTTAAGCACCATCATTAAAGCTTTAGCCTCATACAATCAAAGCACAATATTTTACTACGTTCTCTAGTGTCCCTGTGATGCTGTTTTTAAAGGGTGTCAATCTCTTGAAGGAATTTGACGACAGTCAAATTGTAGCATTTTATTTTGTTTTGTTTCCCCCACATAGCACCACCATTTGAATTCTTATTTGTGGTCTGCTTTTTTCTGGGCTCCACCAAATTTGGCAGCCTTTCAACTCCAGTCTGTTAGCTGCACTGTCGAGGAGGTAAAATTTGCCAGGTCCTTCCCTTAAGGAGTTTTAATTCTCAAGCTGTAGTGATGTTAACATCAACACAAATCTTTCTAACGCTATTCAATAAATTTTAAATATTTATTGGAACACCAAAGGATACCATTTTTCTCAATTTGGTGTCCAAGGAAATCCTTACCACGCATACTCGGAAGAAAATGTTTCACATGTATTAATGTGGAAGATATATTTTCAATGAATTTCCAAGATAACCAATAAAAACTCTTATTTTAATAAGGAATCTCAAAATTTGATTCTGATCTTAACCTCATTTGCAATCAGAGTGGATAGGGTGCCCGGCACCTTATAGCTTGCTCACTTTCCATGCTCAAGGTCTTAGAGAAGTGATGTTAGACAACTTTCTTTCTCCATTCCATTATGGGTTGTTGCCATCAGAAACCAATTGAGCAGATTCTCGTTTAGGGCAAGCTGATAATTTTTCCCCCTGTTCACTGCAGAGTGACAGCCTTAACCTTGTCTTTGAAATTAATGGACAAGGGAACTGAATTTTTAACTTTGAAGATTTAGCTGCTTTTTTTTTTTCATTTCTGAGCAGGTAGCTGCTTATGTAATATGATTTGATGGATAAGAGATAAAACACCATCACAAAAATATCTTCTTCCATCAATGTGAAATTCTACCGTTAGAGGTTCTTTCCTTTGGATCTAAAAAACTTCTAGGGAAAATCCTTCTGATGGGAAAAAAATAAACAAACAAAACATGGTGAACCAGTGTCTGTCTCAGGGCTATTGCCTAGGCCAGTGAGGGAGGAAGAGGTCACATTGATTTCCAGTTGTTGATTTTTTGTACTACAGGAGATGACAGAGACAATTTAATATAATCACCCAAAACATATTAATCACCCATTACATATAAAATAATAGAATGTTAGATCTGAAAGAGATCTAATAAGAGATGTTCTATAGATTGATTGCCCCTTCCCATTATTTCCTAATTGAAGAAACTGAGACCCAGAGAAATAAGATGATTTGCCCAAAGAAATGTAGTATAAATTGTTCAAAATTCACTTATATAGGAATGGTCTTTGATATGGAAACTTCAATGTGGCTTCTTAGGTGAAGGGAGTATGTTAAGAATTCACTCCATAGTCTTCTTTCAGCATTGTTAGAAGACCAGAAATCTGGAAAACTAGTCAATGATCTCCTCCTCTTGCTTAATTCTTCCCTGTTCAGATAATTAACAATCAGGAGCCTACTGTATGCAAGACACTAAGCTAGGGATTGTATGAAACATAGAAAATCATCATCATCATCATCTCCCCCAGAATGGAAGTATAGTAGCCATTCATGATCCAATGCCATCACTAATTGCCACGGAACCTTTGGCCTACTTGATTTTCAACTTAATCTGGTTCTCTCTTCTTTAAACATTCTGGTAACCTTTCTTACTGGGGCTCACTGTATTGACACCTGACTTCACATGAGCCCCCAATCAGCTTTAACCCTACGTGCAGCTTAGAGCCTCCTCATTCTTCCCTAATAGCAAGGATGACAGGGATCAAATACTGTGAAATCAAAAAGAATATCTTCTGAGAAGAAGATATTGGTTGTACAAATGATCATTGGCCATCTATCTTCCAGAATGTTATTTTCATATAATTATTTGGAGTGTTTTAAGCCATATTATAAGTGGTTAGCTGGGCAGCTAGGTGATGCACTGGGTAGACCTTGGGGCTTGAAACCAGAAAGACTCATCTTCATGAGTTCAAATGTGGCCTCAGATCCTTATTAGCAGTGTGACCCTGGGCAAGTCACTTGACCCTGTCATACCATTTTTGTTTTGATTTGTTCTCCTCTTCTCTCGTTCTCATTCTATCGGATGGATTTTTCTATCAGAACAGACCTCTACCTGTTTACTCACTATCTGGGGATAATTTCCAACGCATTATAATGACTGCTGATGTGAGGAACTTAAAGTATTACCTCTAGCCTGTTTACCACAGAAGGTGGTGGAGTTAGTCCTCCCTTCTGGAAGAGGACCAATGACATCATTAGGTGATGATGTGACTTGCAGGTGAATTGAATTTGAGTGAGGCAGAGCTTTGCAAAGTCATCAGCTTCCAGCCTAGTTCTGGCCTCCAGAGGTCTATGCACATTTTAACAGTGGCTTTCTGAGGAATAACTTTAAAGGTGGCCAAGAACTATGTGGTCTTGTGAAAAGAATAGTGAAGGACAAGCAGTAATGGGTGGATTCTTGTCCTTGATCTGCCACAGGCATGGTTAGTAGAACATAATAAGCTCCTTGAGGTGAGGGTCTTGTTCATTTTTGTCTTCTTACCCTCAGGGTTTAGTACAGGGGTGGGGAACCTGTGGCCTTGAGGACGAATGTGGCCCTCTAGGTCTTCAAGTGCAGCCCTTTGAATCCAAACTTGTTTGTGAAGTTTGGATTCAGTCAAAGGGCCACACTTGAGGGCCACATGTGGGTGCTTAATAAATGTGTATTGAATCAAATTAAATTGACCATGGAAAAGTCATTTAATTTCTTTTGGCTTCAGTTTCTGCATCTTCAAAATGATGATGGTAAGGGAAAAGGAGGTATTTGATATTTGTATTAAACGCTTACATTTTAGGTTTGAAATAAGTTGTGTTTGTTTAATTTTTATTTTTGGCCAGTGATTTCATTCATATAGAGAGGACCTGCTGAGAAACGTGTTACCAAAAAAGATCTGTTCCTTCTCTCCAATTTATGATCTTAGTTGCCAGGGGCATTGAGAAATTAAATTAACTTATTCCCAGGATTACCTAGTCTGTTTGTGGGAGAAGCGAACTTGAACCTGGGCTTTCGGGTTTGTGAGACAAACTCTCTATCCACTATACCACACTGTATTCTAGGTAAGAGGAGAAAAGAGTATCAGGGAAGGTCAGAAGTCACATCTACTTTGTGTCTTTATGGCATCTCTCTCCTTCCGACAATTTCCTCCCAATGTAGTATTTTCAGTCTTCCTATGTGCACACAAGCCCACCCCCCATTTTTACCTCCTTGTCCCTTTCCAAATATAAGCCATTTCTTCAACTATAGCACTTGCATTTTCAAGCATGGCCAATAAATTAAGAGGAGAATGATCCTTAGCTTGTCCAGGACCACATGAATTTTCCCACCCCTTTCCTTTCTTTTTTAGTAGACAGTAATGTGAATAACTAAGTCTGCCAAAAACTTAGAGTCTTGCTTTGAATGAGGTGCTACTGGCCATCCTCTTCCCCATTCCACTTGTCCCCCGAGAATTTAGTAACCAGATTTGAAATCTCCTGAAATTCAAATAACTCTTGACAAAGGGAGAAATAACCTCTATGTGAGAATAAACATTGGTTTCAGGTGTCTGGTTTTTTTTTCCACCCACCCTCAAAAACAAAAACACTTGAGAGGGATTAAACTAAATTGTATAAATCTGGGATATTCCTAGGCTAGACCTAACTGCAGAGCTCCACCCTTATCTTTGTATGTTGCTAAGGTGAAGAGATTGGTTCCTCTATCCTGATATGGGACTTAGTTTTAGAGAAACAGTGTTAGAAATCGGATTTTCCTAGAGCAATTATAGTAGTAATAGGTATTAGAAAAGGCAGCTAGAAAAAGTCACAAAATAATCCAAAGTAAATGTTGCAAAAAATGGAAAGAACAAGAATGTCTCTAAAGAAGAGATGAGGAGAAGAAAACTCCCATTCCTTTACTGCAGGGGGGACAGGGAAGGTCCATGGACTTAGTATGTTGGAAATACTTTCATTTTTTTTCAATTTATTGATCATTTTTACTATTTTTCCCTCTCTATTTTTTTCTTTTTAAAATCTGTATGTGTGTATATATACATATAGATGTATTTATGTATGTATATATGTGTGTATATATATATATATACACATACACACATACATACATATATACACACACAGAGACAGACAGACTCTCAGGAAGGTGAGAGGAGAAAGAATACTAGGGAAATTTTTGGTGAGGTGTAAATATCAATAAAATGGGTTTTGCAAAAGAAATGGTGTTTAGGTATATAAGCTACTGAACTCTTTGCAAATTATATTAAATAATTAATAATTATATTAAATAAGGATTTATGAGCTAACCAAACCCAAAGATGACTTCTAACATTTTTCCCCTCCTGGAAAATATATATATATATATATACACACACACATACATACACACACACACATGTATTCTGAATTCGAACTAGCTGATTTAAATCTAGACTCCTTTTTTAGGTAAGATTTAGAAATTAGTAGGTGATTTTTTTCTCTCAAAATCCTATCTTCATTTGCTATCTCAATATTCCTTAAGAAATTTTAAAACAACAAGGTGTACAAGCTCTTTCTCTCAGCACAACCTAGTGGAATAAAATTTCCTTTTTTGAAATATTTGTTATTTAATTTTTTCTTGATTTTATCAACAACTTTAATGCTTATTTTTTTCCTTATCTGAGGATATGAACACAATCTTTGATAAAATGTATGTTGTGCGTAAGACAGTTCCATGTACACAGTATTTGTTCATTTTATTGAACAATTGAACTACTACTGAACTATTTGTTCATGTAAGCCAATGAATCCACTTTAAGATAAATCAAATCCACCAAGTCAAAATTCATTATTGTTCCAGATACAGTGCTAGGAATTGATCATATGAAAAGTCAGGGGGAATCAGCCTCATTCTGCCTGAGATTACTGAGGGAGATTGATTCAGTATGGGAAATTCACTTTTTTTTGGCTAGGCAATGGGGTTAAGTGACTTGCCCAGGGTCACTCAGCTAATGAGTGTTATGTGTCTGAGGTGACATTTGAACTCAGGTCCTCCTGACTCCAGGGCCGGTGCTCTATCCACTGCGCCACCTAGCTGCTCTGGAAATTCACATTTTAAGAGATTTTAACACAGATTAAATTTTATAAACTTTATATGGCAATTAGATGAGAAAATTATGTAAAATGCTTTCCAAACTTTAACTTCTCATATGAAATAAGTGATTATTTGTAATGATTCTTAAAGCTATAAACAAGACATGCATTTAATGAACTTTATCTTGAAAAGTGAGAATCAAATTCAATTAACAGTGTGAAGCTTGTCTGTAAATAGATTTTATATAGTTAAAACTGAATTTTCTTCTATTCATTACATTAATTATAGTACACTGAAACCAGTGTCAACTAAGAAGGTCATAATAAAAATATTAGACCACTTAAATTAAATATTTTAAAATTTTAGCCATTTCTAAAGAAAGAGCACCACCTTGTGGACATAGAAATTTTACCATCGTAATTTAAGAAAATGGAGAGATGTAAAATGTAAAATTATTAATTTTCAAAATAGACATAATACAATCCATCTAAAACTTGTCATTGAATTCCATTCATTTTTTGTTTATTAAGCACCTGCTGTATGCTAGACCTTGGGAAACCAAATAAAACAAAATATAGGGAGAAATGTAAAGAAGGTAATTGCTCAGACTACAAGTGTTTATTAAGTGTCTTATATGTGCCAGGCACGGTCCTAAGCTCTAGGGGGGAAAAAAAGAAAGGTAAAAACAGCCCCTGCCCTCAGCAAGCTTACATTTCCCTAGAGAGAACACACAAACAACTATGAACAAACAAAACATTTACAGGATAAACTGAAGATACTCTCAGAGGAAAGGCAATAGAATTAGGGGGTTCCAGAAAAGACTTCTTTCAGAAACTAGGATTTCATCTGAGACTTAGAGGAAGGCAGGAGACGGAGATGAGGAGGAACAGAATTCCCGATGGAGGACAGCTAATGAAAATGGGAAATGAAGTATCTTTTGCAAAGAACAGCAGAGAATTCGATGTCATTGGATTGTTGAGGGAATTAAGGAGAAGAATGGAAAAACAGGAAGGAGCCTGGTTATGAAGCAAAATCACATCAAATGGAAACTGGAAGGCATTCCTGCAGAGACAAACATCTGAGGAGAACGTATAATGCATTAATCTCATTTTATTTAGTTTTTTCCACAATGAATGACTATAAAATAATATGATCATTTTGAAAAAAAAAGTTCCTTCTCAATCTTTTTTTGTTACACATTTTTAAAACAATGTCAATCTAGTAAGAAATAATTTTAATCACAGAATTTAGACTTCTGGTGCAGAACATAAGTTTGTGATGCTTCACTGCTCATCTGCTGCTGTATAGACTTGTAGGATCCATTGACCACATCTGTTAGCATCCTTGTCAGTTGTCAAAAAGTTCTGACAATGTAAGAAGAGTCTCTCCTAGAGAAAAAAGGTGGGATGCCTTCACCCAGGTACCTGTGATAGGTCCATTACTGATTACTGCCCTAGTTACATTACTTCTCTGCCCTAAATGTAAAAGCTGATTTTCCTGGAAGCAAGGAGCTTTGCAATTTACCAAAAACAATCCAATCCACACTGTTCTTTCTGTTCAACTCTGGGCCTAATTCATTGTCCATCTGTGCTCTCTGTCTCAAACGGGTGATGGAATGAAATTGCAGAATGAGACAGGTCTTTTCAGACGTAGCAAATATGTGGACTTGTTATGCTTGGCTTTATTTATTAGAGAGTAAGCATGGCACAAGAGATTAAGAACATGTCTCAAAGTCAGGAGGACTGGTTTTTATGTCTTGCCTCTGAGTGTAAACTGAAGAGAAGGCGCTGACCTGCCTTGTACATTGAAACTATATCTTGTTCCTATGATGGTAAGTATGTGAGTAGACAATGTAAGGTAACAATAAATAGGAAATTGGAACTAAGAGTTTAAGGGGGAACATAGAAGCCACTTGAAAAAAAATTGTGTCCAAAATTAATTAAAGACTCATCCAGAGACCATGTGCTAAGAGAAGAGAAGCCAGCTAGGCCCCAGTTAGTGGCCCTTGGTCTATAAGTTATAGATAAGTTCCTGACATGAACCATAAAAGCCATATGCTTGTTCAGGTGTTTTTCAGTTGTGTCTGACTTCTCATGACCCCATTTGGGGTTTTCATGGCAAAGATACTGGAGTGGTTTACCATTTCTTTCTCCAGCTCATTTTACAGATGGGGAAACTGAGGCCCATAGTGTCAAGTGACTTGCTCATTGTCACACAGTGTCAGAGGCCAGAGATGAACTCAAGAGCATAAGTCTTCTTTACTTCTGATCTCTCTCTCTCTCACTCTCTCTCACTCATACTCTCTCACTGCTATGCCACCTAGCTCTCCTTCAGAGGCTTACTATCATTTTAAAGAGAGTGAATTTAGTGAAGTGGGAGGGAAAAAAACAGAGGATTGAAAATTTATAATGTAGTTTTTAGAGGCTCTCTGGGCCTCACTTTCCCCATCTGTAAAACTTGAGTTGCTTTGAAAGCCATGATTTTTTTCTTGTCCTTTGTTCTCAATGAGGACCAAAATGACAAGCCCAGGTTGTCCTGACCCTGAGTCTGATTTTCTAGTAAGCCATTAAAATCTTGCATTAATAAGGCAACCCAAAGGTGATCTTCATAATTTTCAGGTGACATTAATAAGCTAATGAGTCAAATCTAAGGTAATATGATGAAGCTCAGACAACCCCCCCCCAAAAAAACAGCTCCTTAAGAAGAGACCCTGGGGAAGCTAAGTGATGCAGTGAATAGAGCTCTGGCCTTGGAGTCTGGAAAACTTGAATTCAAATTCAGCCTCAGACACTTGACACTTACTAGCTGTGTGACCCTGGGCGCCTCACCAATAAATAAATAAATAAACAAACAAACAAACAAATAGAAAGAAAGAAAGAGAAAAAAAAAAGAAAGACCCCAAAACCCTCCCCATGGAGCACTCCTCCAACTCCTACTGTTCCATGCTGCCCGAGTGCTACCAACTGTGATCAACAGTTAACATAAGTGACTTTCTCTGCCCTTCTCCTCCCCTCTCCTGCTTCCCTCTCCCAGTCTAGTCCCCAGCAGCTTCCTCTGTGTTTTATTAAAGTGTGATTGATGTATTATTCCCTATATGCCACCAGTGTGGCATATATATACCTGACCCAATCTTCAAGACCTCTTTGTAAGCTATAAGCTGGACACCTGGGCTAGGACTGAATTTGTCCTCTGCTGACCCTATCATGGGGGAGAGTGGTTCCATGAACTCCCTGTTAAAAAGCAAGGACTGACAAAGGAACCCTGTGCTTCTCCTGTGAGAGACCTCCCCTCATGGTTGTGGTTAATAGAATGCCTTGGTAGAGGTACTTTTTCTCATCAGTGAATTTTCCCATGCCAATAAATTCCCAAGTCCAGTCACTTTCCATTTATTTGTAATAAAGAAGATCTTTTATCTTTTATTCAGTTGTTTGTTTATTTTGGTATGGGCATAGGGTGAGAAGTGATTGTTCTACCACCCTCCTCCCTCCAAAAAAAGAAATAAAAAGAAAAATGTCAACAAAACATTTAAAAAAAGGTACAGAAAATAATGTAAGTTGAAAAGTAGAAACAGTGTTCATGTTAATTTTTACAATTTACTAAATTTATAAGCTGTGATAGAGATTCAGAGTTTCTGATGCAATCTTCTTTTTTGTTTCTTTGTATAGGGAAAAAACTATGTTTCTGGATATTTGTCAAATTTAGAATTAAAAATTAAATATAATTAAAAAATAATGAACCTATAAGGCAGTATTTTGATCTATCAAATCAAGTGCTTTAAAAAAAATGAGGATAAAGTCTAACAAGATCTTATGTTCTGTACTTGTTTCAGTTAATTGTGAAATGGCAAAGATGTTTTTAGTTATGTATTGTTTTTTGTTCTATACCTGTAATTTCAAGAGTGTAGGGAGGTCCCTGCTGAGAATATTGTCTCTAACAATTCAGATCAACAACTTCTTTGAAACAGATAGTCTTGGAAAGTTGCCTGGGGGATACTGAGAAGTTTAAGCTTCTTGCCCAGGGTCACTGTAACTAGTATGTGTCAGGATAATCTAAACCCAGCTAATCCTGACACTGAGGTTGATTTTCTATCTACTACTCAATATTACCTCTCCCTTAAAATAATAATAACAATAACAACCACAACAATAATAGTAATGATAACATTTATATAGTTCTTTCTATGTGCCAGAGGCTGTGGTAAGTGCTTTACAAATATTATCTCATTTGATCCTCACGACAACCATGGGAGGTAGGCACTGTTATTATCCCCATTTTACAGTTGGGGAAACTGAGGCAAACAGAGGTTTGTTTGTGGGTTGTTTTTTTTTTAATTGACTTGCCTAGGGTTACACAGTTAAGTGTCTGGCTCCAGATTTGAACTCAGGTCTTCCTGACTCCAGGCCTGGAACTCTATCTACTGTGCCACCTAACTGCATTTAGATGTTTGTTTATTGCTTTCATATTCATGTGGACTATTTGTACCTGACCTGTGGTAGAGCCTTCTAAGCTCCTATTAGTCTGATCAACCATACCCACACTGTACTTTGACTCCAATATAGTGATGCCATTTTGGTCCTCTTTGAGAATGAAGGACAAAAACTAACTATGGCTTACAAAGCACCTCATGTTTTGCAGATGGGCAAAGTGTGGCCCAGATAGATTCTAAAGACTGTATCCAAATTCTCAATCCTCCTTTTTTTTCTTCCACTTCACAAAACTCCATCTTTAAAATGATAGTGAGTTTCTGAAGAGCAGCTGGTGATGCAGCAGATAGAATTCCAGGCCTGAAGTCAAGAAGACTCATGTTCCTGAGTTCATATCTGGCCTCTAACACTTAGTAGCTGTGTGACCCTGAGCAAGTCACTTAACCTTGTTGACCTCAGTTTCCTCATCTGTAAAATGAACTGGAGAAAGAAATGGCAAACCACTCCAGTATCTTTACCATGAAAACCCCAAATGAGGTCATGAGGAGTTAGACACGCCTGAAAAACGTCTGAACACAAGCAGGTGTAATGTGAGAAATTGAAATGTAATATGAGCTGTTGTGAGAAACTAAGTATGAAGCCCTAATTTAGGGGAATAAATATGGTTTCAGTGTCATACACTTGTTCCAGATAATCAGATTTACCTATGAGTGAATGTACTAGGAAAAGATGACTAGCCTTCCTTTTTTTTTCTTTCCACTATCACCTGTATTTGTAGAAATACTTTCTAAGAGCTTGTCAATTTGTCAGTCTGGCACCTGCCTGCATATGTAGTTTACAACGCCTCTGCATATTAGTGGGTATTCACCTGTGTGATTTAATGTGACTGAGAACAACAATTTATCGCCTGATGACCAGGCTTCTGGTTATGAATTATTGCACTAGCTCATTAGGGAGCAACTAGGTGGTGCAGTGGATAGGCACCAGCCCTGGAGTCAGGAGGACCTGAGTTCAAATCTGGTTCAGACACTCACTAGCTGTGTGACCATGGGCAAGTCACTTAACCCCATTGCCTGGCCAAAAAAAATAAATAAATAAAGATTGCACCATTGGAACCCATTTTCATTTCTCATGGGATGGTTGGAAGCAAGCTCTTTCCTCTCCAGTCTCCTTGGCACACATGCGGTTAAGCTTTTCTTTCCCCATCTTTGTCCTCTCATTAAGTGAAAGCAGCCACAAGAACAGCTGGAGGCGAAATTCTAATATTCCTTGATTTGCAAGAAGATTTGGGTTAATGTTTCCATTTCGTTCCATTAATTAGTTAAATAGTGCTGATCATTAAGGTCTTTCTTTGCCAGTGGTTATAAGGATGGCATAAATAGGTTGGGAAATGAAGATTTTACTCATTCTAGCTGCCTTTTAACTATTTGGTCTTCCAAATGATCACAGATAATCTATCTCAATTTAAGTTTGGTGAAAGTGAGAAATGGGGGAGGGGGGACACAAATTGAAAAGGAGAGGGAGGAAGAGGAGGATGCCCAGTTTAGAGAAATACAGACTTGAAGGTGGAACAAGGTAATATGGGGAAAAGGTCCAGTGCTCTATCCACCAAGGCAACTAGCATTTCTAAGGGGGAATTCTTGGACCTGGGGTCAGAGAACTGGGGTTCAAATCCCTACTTTGGTATTTCTTGTGTTAGTGACCTTGGGTAAACCACTTAAACACCATGGACCTTAGCTTCTTCATCTGCAAAATGGGAGATTTGTTGGACTAGATGGCTGCTGAGACCCATTCTACTTCTCGATCTATGATCCTCTGATCCCAGGATGGTGGCTGTGGAGGATTGGATAGATTATCCCCTTTCACTCAATTCCTGCTATACAATAAGTACATAATAAATGCTTTGCGACTTAATCCTGCTCAGTTTGTTTAACCACTTTTACTTTTTCTCTTTTTTAGTTTTTTCTATATTAAGTTCCTTATTCATTGAAAAGAAAGAATAATATATTATGTTACTAAATTATTCAAATATATGAATATATATTATTTGAATATTGTGTAGGAATGCACAGCCCATTGTAGCATTCAGAAAAATATCTTATAATCCAGATTAGTTTATTAAGTTTATTCCCTTGTATTCAGGAGGGTGTTCCTCATGGTTTTTAAACATAAATTGTATATTCCTGCTATCATAAGAAAAAAAATTGGGTTAGGTAGAAATTATTTTTTGTGTAGATAATAGGAATGAAAATATTTGAGTCAGGCTGAAGGGTAGGAGTGAAAGTGGGTGATTGTGTTTTATTTTTCTAGCCTGTGGGCTGTAGTTCAGTATACTGGCATTATTTCAATGCTTAGGAGTAATGTTCAATTTTTATTTTTGCATTCTGTTATTTGAGTTGTTCTTGATATTGTTGTGGTTAGCATCTGGGGAATTTGCTCCATAGAAACATGTTAAAGTTACAAAAAAAGTATTGATCACATATTTCTAAACCACTCATGCGGCTAATGTTAACCGTGTATCTACAATTCTAGCTGTGTATCCCTGTGAGTACTAATGCTTTTGCTGGGTAGTTGAGATTAGATTCTGAGGTTATATAGGTAGCTTAAATTGGAGCTTTGGACAACCTTGAGAATTCCTACAGCAGGAAGTACTGTTTTTGTTCCCCTCTAGAGGAGGAGAGAAGAAAAGAAATGGGAAAAGAGAGGTAAAATAAATTGTGAAGAATGTTCTAATTTTCTCTGAAGCCCATTTAATGCTATGGAATTTTTTTCTAAATGTAATGTCCCTCTCTCTCCTTCAACCCTGAAATATTCATGCCCTTAAAAGATGGGTGCATAAACATTTAAATTTCTGGAGCGTGATTATGTTTCATGAGAGTACTATCATACAAGACTTCTTTTCTTGGTAATGTGAGTGACTTCAAATATTCACTGGGGTTCCTCTATTGCAAGAGTTCTTAATTTGGGGTCTATGACTTAAAAAAAATAAACTATTTTAATATAATTGGTTTTGTTTCTAAGCCTACATATTTTACTTTATGCATTTAAAAACATTGTTCTAGGGAGGAGTCCATAAGCTTCACAAGACAAAAAGAACGTTAAAAAAAAAAAACTCAAGAAGGGCCCATGACAGAAAGACAGCCCCCCAACTCTAGAGAGTGTTTAAGATGAGTTAACTTATGGAATCCTAAATCTAGAGGTGGGCAGCTAGGTGGCAGTAGATAGGTCACCCAGCCTGGAGTCAGGAAGACCCGTTCAAATCCAACCTCTGACTCTACTGGCTGTGTGAGCCTGGGCAAGTCAGTTCGCCCTGTTTGCCTCAATTTGCCTTCAATACTCTCCCTGTATATCAGGGATTCTGTATTATACAACTTTGAAAGAATTCAATTACATTTAAAATACATTCATTAAATGCATAAATAAAAATGATTATGTTACTTGGGATATAATCAACTTGTTTTTGGAGAAGCAGCATTGTTAATATCTGTCTTTAGACTAAAAATGAACTAGGTGTTCCCCATGGCTTAACATAACACAATAACTTAATGTTGATTTTGTTTGAATTTTTGTCACCCCCATTTGAATCCTTTTTATATATTAGGCAAGTTTTGTTTTGTTTGTTTAGAACCTTTACCTCCATGGATATAGGGGTCTCCTCTGTTAGGAAACTCTCTTTACTAATGCATAGTGATTGTTCTTCAGAGAGTCTAACTTGGGCTAACTGAGGGGAAATGACTTACCCAAGGCCAAACAGCCAGTAAGCTTCCAAGGTCTTCCTGACTCTGAGGCCCCTTCTCTGTCAATTCAGACACACATCTTCCTGGGAACTTTAGACTCTTAAAAACATCTCTTGGAACTGTTCCTGTTAGTTTTAAGTAGAGCAAATAAAAAGACTTCTTCTGTTGTAGCTCCTGTGTAAATGAATGATAAAATTATACATTTGGGGTGCTTTGATCTCTTCCAAATGAAAGAATCAATGACATTTAAAGTAAGATTCCTGCTCATCCCTCTTAGAATCATGTCATTTCACTGAAGGAATTCATGGGCCATTGATGTAAATGCCTAGCTAATGTGCCTGTCATATTTCTGATTCTGTGGTCATTAAACTATAGCCACCTATGTATTATGCAATTCATAAATTTAAAAAAAAATACACATGATTTACTTTGTTCTTGGAGCACTAGGTATGGGCTACCTTGATAGCTAAACTCACATATCCCCTAATCTAATCCCTCAAAAGAAGGACCCACTCTTATAAGTAGATAAGAGAGTAAATTCTGATTTAATCCCTTCTAGGATTTTATATTCGTTCCATTCTAAGAGAAGTATATTAGGAAGCACTGAGGTGAAGCACTGAGGTTATGGGCACTGCAATTTGACATTGTAAGAACAGATTTAGCTGAAGACATTGTGAAAAGGGTTGTTTTTTTTTTTCAACACAATAAGATGTGTGGAAAATTGCACTTAACGTCAGATTTCTTTCCAATACGTGGATTGGTTGTGATTTTTTTTCTTTTTCTCATCTTTTTATTTAAAAAAATTTTTTTAAGATATTTTAAAATATTTAAAACATTTACGTATTTTAAAATATTTAAATTTAAATGACTTTCTTTGGCAAATGAGGGAAGAAGTATAGAGGGGGCTAACTATATATATATGTATGATTGTGTGTATAAATATACATGCATATAGACAAATATGTTACTAGACATCTTTTTAACAAGAAAAAAAATCAAGCATACATATTGATTCAGACTGATGGTTTGTATGCTAAATATTCAATCTGCCAATACTAATGACACTAAGAGAAATTTTGTGGGAGATCATAGTTGATATTGATAAGAACACTTCAAAAGGTTATGCATGTAACTTCAAGTGTCCCCAGCTTCATTTAATAAACCAATACATATCTGTTGGCCATGAATTTATCCAATTTCCTTTTGAACTTGTTTACATTTGCATTGTCTGCTGCTTCTTGAGATATTATTTCATAAGTGTTTTACTTAGTTTCCAGACCTACATTTGTAATCACCTAGCACTGTGACCTAAGGGAAAATACAATTCCTCTGTACCTCACATTCCTAATCTGATAAACCTATACTATCTCTCTCAGAAACTTTCTATGAGGATAGAATTAATTATAAGTTGCTGATGTACTGCTGTTTGTAGAAAATAAGTGCTCTGTTTAGACAGCAAAAAGATGGAACCCAGTTGCATGGAAAGTTGGATGCAGTGATATCTAAGAACCCCACTAAGCCCTCTTCTTCACAATGAAAAATAGACATTTATAAAATGCTGAAAATGATTTTTTCATTCCTAAATTGTGTCCAAATCATTAAGACCCCCAGATTTTATTTTCTGATGGATAGAGCCTATTAAGATGATAATCAGATTTCTTCTAAACTGTAAGTGGGATTTCAAAAGTTCATGGAAGCCTTTAGGGAGAATCGAGAAAGTTGATGACATTGTTTTCAAATAATGAATAGATAAATCACTTATCAGTAAAACAGTAATATGTAGAGAAAATAATTTATTGGTGTTTTATCTTGAATAATTTACATCTCAATTTATTTTGTATATATTCCTACATCAAATTATTCTGGTCTTGCCATGCACATAATGAAACTGATGTGTGATATGGATACCTGAATGAATAGAGGCACCATAGACGGAAATACTGATGTCAAAAGGAGGACCTGAGGTAGGGCAGAAGACACAAGTTAAGTTGAAGACAGGTTGAATTCAAAGTGCTATTGGCATGCCTACATGGAGTTCTAATTTTTGATGTGCTACTCTGAAGGTCTGGGTTAGGGATGGACATTTCGAAATTATGGGTATAGTGATAGTAATTGACCCCATGTGAGTGAATGACACTTCCAAGAGCAATAAGAGGGAAGGTGTGTGAACAAATACAAAAGAACTACAGTGAACCCCCACTGTAAGGGGCTAAGAAGCAGAAGTGCCAGTGAAAAGGAAAGTGAAAGAAGTATAATCAAAGAGAATTGGGAGTGCCATAGAGTCCAATAGGAGAGACTAGTTGATGCAACAAATGTTACAATGGAGGATGAGGACTGATGAAAAGGTCATTACATTCTGCCATTGGAGGAGATCACTGAATTTATCACTAATGTCCTTAGAAATGATAATTTTTGTAAAGCAGTGGGAAATAGGCCAGTGTGTGTGTGGGGGGGGGTGAGAATGTGCTAGTCTTGGGGGGGCACCTTCTCAAGGAGTTGGGCAGTGATGATATAAAACACAAAAGACATCAAACAAAAACTTATTTAAAAAAAAGTTTTGCAGTGAAATGGAAGAAAGAGTTGAGAAAAGTTTTAGCTTGATTAGAAGGATTAAGGGGAGGTTTGCATCATGATTGTACATGTATAACCTGTGTCAGATTGCCTGTTGTCTTGAGGGCAGAGGGGAGGGAGGGAGAAAAAAATCTGAAACTCAAAATCTTATAAAAAATGAATGTTGAAAAATATGTAATTGGGGAAAATACTATTTACTAAGAAGAGGTTTGCTTGTTTGTAATTTTTTTCTGTAATTTATTTTGTTTCTTTAGAAATTGGGAGAAGAGACTTAGTTAGGAAGAAGTTAGAGAAAAGGGAATGATTAAATACGCATGAAGAAAGGGCATCTGCCAAAGCAGGGAAGGCAGCAAGGAGAAGAATCAAGTCAGTCAAGCAGTCGCTCTATAAACAGTGAGGGTTTAGCTTTGATGAGGGACCTGGCCCTTTTCCTACTCTTGGACTAAAATTCCTGTCTCCTGTGTCACTAGTGGTCTTTTCTCGATTTCCTCCCTCCCTTCCTCCATCCTTCTGTCCCTCCCTTCGCTTCCCTTCCCTTTCCTTCCCTTCCTCCCTACCGTCTTCCTCTCTCCTTCCTCCCATCTTCCTCTCTCCTTCCTCCCGTCTTCCTCTCTCCTTCCAGTCCTCCCTCCCTCCTTCCCTCCCTCCTGCCCTCCCTCCCTCCTTTTTTCCTTCTTAATAGTCTTCCAAAAGTACAGGCCTAACTTTTCCTGGTTCAACTTTGTTCAGTGGCTCATTATTACTGGCTCTAGGATGAAAGAAAAAAAAAAAACAAAACTTCAGTTTGGCATTTAAAGCCCTTCACAGTCTGATTCCAGCCTACCTTTTGGTATTTACTTACCATTTCTCCCCTTATTCTGGCCCTGTTGGTTCACTTGTTATCTTTAAATTTGACCTTCCAGCTCCTACTTCCACACCTTTGCAAAGGCTACCCCACGTGCTGGAATGTACTTACTCCCCCTTTCCTATGCCTCTTAGAATCCTCAGCTCAGATATCACTTTTGGGGGGAATCTCTTCCTGATTTCCCTCTCTCCCTCCTCAAATTATCATGTGTGTACATTTTGGTTTACATCTTATAAACCACAGTAGAATGGTACCTTCTCAAGGGCAGGAACTTAAATCATTTTTGTCTCTATATCCTCATTCCTGCCAGGCAGCATGGAGGAGTGGATAGAGAAATGGCCAAGCCAGACTGACCTGAGTTCAAGTCCCAAATTTGACCCATCCTGTTTGTGTGACCCTGAGTGAGTCACTGTACTTCCCAGTTCTCTAGGCAATCCTCTAAAACAATTTTCAGAGAAGGTACTTAAAGGCATTGATAGAGGGAATTTCTTCACCCAAGATTTCCATGTACCAGTAAAATCACTAGTCCAGATCCAATTCCCTATTTCTGCCCCTAGTACCTAGCATAGTGCTCTGTACATAGGTACCTAAAAGACATTGTTTATCAAACTCATCCAGTTTTTTGACATCGTCCTGTATGACTGTCACTTCTATTTCATACTTCTTTGAATTTGAATCAATTTAATAGACCAAATTTATCAAGACCTTTAAAGGAGGAGAGAAGGAATTAGCATTTATATGGTATCCCCTATGTGCCAGGCACTGTGCTAAACCTTTAAAGATATTACCTTATTTGATCTTCACAAAACCCCTGGAAGATAGCTGCTATTATTATCCTCATTTTAGAGTTGAGGAAATGGAGGCAAACAGAGATTAATTGACTTGCCCAAGTCAATTGTGCCAAGATCACATAGCAAGTATCTGAGACTGAATTTGAACTCAGGTTTCCTAATTCCATGCATACCTCTCTATTCACTGTGCCACCAGCTGCATTAATAACAATAATTTTAATACAATACTATATCCCACTTTATAGAGTTGTAAGATTTTAAGCACTTAAGAACTCATAAAGTGATATATAAATTATATATATATATTATATATGTATATGTATATACATAATGGAAGTGTGAGTTGTCATTATTTTGGTGAATGATTCTTTTTATTTTTACTGGTAGCCCTTTTCTTAGTAGAGTCCTTCTGAAATCCTTTCTTATCATGGCCTCAGGAGTCATCCTATGTTTTCATGAATCTGTTTGTCCTTTGATTTCTATGAGAAAAATAAGTTTTTCTTCTGTGGGAGGAAAAGAGAAATATTGGTTTTAAAATGGCATGACTATATATAGTCTAGTTAGCATGTGTGATTCATTGTGCATGGCAGATTATTCAATATTTAAGCAATGTAATATGACATTTAAAAATATTTTTAGAAACTTATGAAACTTTTTTTGGACGAACAGTGCCATCACCCATGGCCACTAGAGGGCAATACATGAAAATGATTAGAAATAAAAGAAAGCCTCAAACTGAACATTGGGACTTTGAGTAGTTTGACTGTGGTACATGTGTGTCTGTATGCATATATGTATGGGTGTATATACACCCATACATATGTATGTCTACGTATATGTGTAGATGTATGTGTGCATAAACGTATGTGTGTATGTGTATATATATATTTATATACATACATACATACAGTCATATCCAACATCATGAATCTAGCTATGTTTTCAGAATGTAGAAGTTCATTCTTCTGATAATAAGTAATTCAGCTCGTACAGATAAGGGCTAAAGCCTCAAAAGTGATTTACCACCACAGAGTAATTGTCAGTTAAGCTCGTTAGCTAAGTAGGCCAAATTTTTGTTTTATTTTGTTTTGGAGCAAAGGCATGAGGACAAGTATCCTTTATTGTTTATTTTTCCATGCCTCACTCTTGTCCTTACACCCTCATGTTAATTCAAATGTTCACCATACCATTGTCTAGGGAGATTAATGATAAAGAGTAATTAGTACTTTTATCTGTGGGAATGAGACACTTTCCACCCCTCAGAATGACTAGTTTCCTCCTTGTGTTTTTCATTAGATTTTGCTTGATCCACCTCCCTACCACTGCTGAAGGTGATAGTAAAGTCCCACATAAGGCAGTCGAAATTCCTCACTCGCTGAACTCCTTTTCTTGAGAGGTGAAACCAACCCAAGTAAAACATGGCTTCTTTGTCTCAATAATATGAGGATTTAAGTAGAACAGAGTCAAAGGGGCCATACTGAGTCAAGAGGAGAGGAGATGAAGCTGTGAGTGCAAAGTCATAGTGTCACAGGGCAAATCAGTTTATTTGGGCATCTATAACTGTTACTTCTAACATTTCTCCCATCTCCTCTTTTACCTCACCCTTTGCCCCTCCAACAAACAATAATAACAAAAACAAAAACAAGCACAGACCTAGTCATAAAACCAAATGCAGGTTAATTATTGTTTCTTGGGAGCTGCTGAGGAGGCAGAGATTTACAGAGATGTCTATGAAGATAGATGCCCTTTGATGGCAGCACCTTCATTCATGCCAATAGTGAAATGTTGAAGACCTGGTTCTGTTTCTTTTTCCTTTTTATTACACTGTTATTTGTGCTGCTCTACCCATCTTACCAGAAGTACTGCATGATGAGTCAAACTGCTCATGAGAAAGCATTTCTATTTATACACTGGCTTATTTCTAAACTCAGGATATACTAAAACTGCTTGATCCTACTACTCAGACTTATGGCTTATGTTTTATGGGATATTTTTGCCACTTCAAATACCAATACCTGAATTTTGTTATGTGATATATGCTCAAAGAACAAATAGTCTCTCTCTCTCTCTCTCCCCCTCCCTCTCTCCCCTCTCATTCCTTCCCTCTGTCTCCCTCCCTCCTTCCATCTCTCCTCTTTCTTCTTCTCTCTCTTTTCTGTCTGTCCTCTCACTTTCTCATCTTTCTATTCATATATCTAGATGAGTGTGCAAGGATGGCCATGACTTCAAAATTGTTTTCATTTCTGCCATGTCCTAGATGTGATACTGTGTAAATCACTTCCCCTCTCTAGGCTTCAGTGTGTTTTTCTGCAAATCAATAATTGCATTGCTTAATTCTTAGAGTTCTGATGATATCAGTTCTGATAAGAAATACAAAATGTTTTGAAAACGATAAAGTGCACTGTAAAAGATGATGAAGATGACATCTTTTTGCTACTTCAGTGATTAGACCCACTTAGATAAAATCAACAAGGGCACATTTCTACAAACTCGTGATGATAGAACTTTTTGGGGAAGATAATATTCTTATAAATGGACTATATTTAGGGACTATAAATGGACTATGGCACTATAAAGTCTAAAGTACCATCAACTCTTGAATTTTTTTGGTGCTTCCCTACACAAATTTGAGAGATGGTTTGTTAAAGTGAAAAGACTTTCAAACTTGGAGTCAGGAGAGACCTAGATGGAATTCCATCTCTGGGCTGCTACAGTCTTTGTGAGCACAGGCAAGTCACTTAAACTAGCTGTGCCCCAATTTCTGCATCTTCAAAATGGAGATAAGAATTGTAGTACTTCTGCACAAGTTTGTTTTGGTTTTTTTTTTTTTTGAGGCTCAGATGAGATGATGTGTCTTGTGATTTGCAAACCTTAAGGAGTTATGTAAATGCAATTTATTTAAGTTTATTGACATCCTGTTTTGGAAGATTTCCTATATCCTTTCTTTTGTTTTCCCAGTTAGTTAACAAGACCCTTGAGGGCAAGTGACATATGTTTTCTTCTTCGGAATCCTCCCGTTATGCTTAGCATGGTTCTAAGCATAAAATTAAATATTCACTGTGTGAATACTTAATCAGTGTTTAATATATTTTCCAGTAGTTTAAAATCTTCTATGAAAAGCATTTGTAAATGGTTTCCTGAACTATTCTCTGTTCTATTTAAATTTTAAATTAAAAGGTCCAGATATTGCATAACAGCATAACATATGGAAATGTATGTATGTGTGTGTGTGTATATATATATATATATATAATATATATACACACACATATGATGTGAGTCATTCTGCAATAGTAGGTCAATCAAATTTCAATATTAATTTTAACCTTACATTTCCACAGTATTGTTGTGAGGATCAGATAAAATAATTGCATAGTGCTTAGCAACATGTCTGACATGTAGTAGGCTATGTATCCCTTCTCCTTCTTCATTCCTTTCCCTTCTCTTCTTCTCCTATCCAGTACCAAATTTGCTATCTTTTTATCTTACATAGAACCAGACAGTGGAACAATAAAACTATATCTTTAACTGTTAACTTTGCAGTGAGGAGACTTACTCAAACTTTTAAGCTTTTGTCTTTTTTCACGTTACAGGATAATTTTGAAAGCCTCTGTAGTACTGTGTCTATAACAAAGATACAATGACTACTGCCACCACATAGTAATTTAAGTAAAGAAAATATAAATGACCTTCAATGAGCGTATAAGATTTTGCCTTTTCACTCCCCAGTGTCATAGTGGAAAAACATTAGCAAGAGGATAAGACCACCATACATGTGGTCCAAAAAACACCAATTCACCCAAGGTAGCTGTGAGGAGAATCCTGGACTTGTCCTGAAATCCCTGACTCACTAGGATGCTATGGAATCCTACAGGAAAGTTTTTACAATTCACAGCTTGGTGGAAGAATCCCAGTAATCTCTGGTTAGGTGCATGAGTAGGGGATGGGGGGAGATTTCTTGCTGTTTCTCCTGGGGTGGTATAATCACCAAAACTCCATCCAGTGGAAGGAAGCCCTGCTACATGTCAGGCTCAGGTAGGCTGAGGGGGCCTGGAAGTGAAGGTTTTGTCTGAGTCTCCTCCTCATGAACTAGATTTCTATCCTTTAGAAAGTCACAGAAAGGCAACTGTGAGAACAACTGTTTGTACCCAAGTGTTGTGGTGATGCTTATCACACCTGTTAGGATGTTTAGGATGGTTCCCCTGAGACTGTATATACTGGAGGGAAGACCTATCTGAGTGCAGCAGCTTGGCACATAGATCCTTCCCAACCTTGTCTATGTTTCTATCTTGTTTATGGTAACTGTTACTAAAAATGAATCAATGAAATCCACTCACCTCATCAATTTGTGCTCAGAAAGACAAAGAAGTGACCAATTGTCGAGCAAAGGTTAAAGTAGATAGTGCTCAGGGAACCTGTGGCCTCCAGGCCCTCTGATGTGGCCTCTTGACTAAGTCCAATCTTTACACAACAAATCCTTTTGTTAAGGGGATTTGTTCTGTGAAGTTTGGATTCAGTCAAAGGGCTGCACTTGAGGACCTACAGGGCTACATGTGGCCTTGAGGCTGCAGGTTCCCCACCCCTGGTAGTTAGGTATTGGAGTAGATAAAACCCTGGACTTGGAGTAAAGAAGACCCAAGTTCAGATTCTGCATTAGACACTTAATAGTTCTGTGACCTTGGACAAACACCTTAATCTCTCTAAACCCAGTTTCCACATCTGTAAAATGGGTTATTATAAAAAATTAAATTAGAAAAGATATGTAAAGTGCTTTGCAAATAGCAAAGTATACTATAAATTCTAATTATCATTAGTAGTATCATCATCATCTTCCTCATCATCATCATCAACATCATCTCATTATCTTATTTTTTGGCCCACTGCCCTGAGAATCAGGAGTAGTTCATCTATCCCTAACCAATTTGCTCTAACATCTTAAGTTTTACTTCAGCTAAGGAAAAATTCCATTTGATAAGTTGGAATTCAAAAAAGGCAAATAGGAAATTATGACAATTTTGAATCCCTAATGATCTAGAAACGTATTACTAGCTTCTGTTTTTGGGAAATACAGAGGCAAATTCAATGGCAGTTCTAAATGTAAATGTAGAAAGTTATAGGCCTTTGTTAACAAGGCAAAGATTTATTGGTTGAGATGTTTTATACTGGGTGGACTGTAAAACTGTGCCCATGAATATCAAACTCATATATGTATTACTCAGCATAATGCATGTGTACGGGTAAATATATCTGGATGACCCCACTATAATATGCATAATGTTTATACAGGGATTGATGTTCATTGTGTTGAACATCACTGCCTAAGTATTTTAAATAAAATCGTTTGAAATGGAGTGTGCTTATTGCCTGAGATTACGACTTACAAAATAATCGCTTTGCATATTCTGAGATATTTGTCAGAACTCTGAGTCCACTTTCCCGAACATTTGCTGCTCTGTATTTGGAGTTGAAAAATTCCACTCCAAGTGTATATTTTGATGTGTTCTCAGTTTGGGAAAATCAGTTGGACTGTTGTCTTTAGGATGGAGAGGTGAGTGACTTAAGAGAGAGCAATTTGGAGGCTATAGCAATAACCCTGGTGAGCAGTGATGAGAGATTGGATTGGGGTGGTGTCCATTTAAGGAGAGAGAAGGGAATAGATGCAAAAGATGTCGTGAAGATAGAAACAATAAGATCTGGTAAGTGAGGGGCTGTGTGCGATCAGGAGAGTGGAAGGACGAAGAGAATGAATGAAAAGGTTGTGAACCTTGGTGATTGGAAAAATGGTGGTATACTCAATAGAAAAAGAAAATTTGAAAGAGGGGTGGATTTGGGAGAAAAGATAATGAATTCTGTTCTGTATTTTAATTTTTCCAATTACACGTAAAGACAATTTTTAACATCCATTTAAAAAAACGAGTCCTAAATTTTCTCCCTTCTTCCCCTCCCCCTCCCTAAAACAGCAAGCAATTTGATACAGACTATATATGTGCAATAATGTAAAACATATTTCCATATAAGTCATGTTGTGAGAGAAGAAACAGAGCAATAGGGAAAAAAATCCTGAAAAAAGTAAAGTGAAAATAGTATGCTTAGATCTGTGTTCAATCTCTACCAGTTCTTTCTGTGGATGTGGATATCATTTTCCATCATGAGTCCTTTGGAATTGTCTTAGATCATTGCACTGCTGAGAAGAGCGAAGTTATTCATAGTTCATTATCGCACAGTGTTGCTGTCACTGTGTGTACAATGTTATACTGGTCCTGCTCAATTCACTTTGTATCAGTTCACATAAGTGTTGCCAAGTTTTTTCTGAAATCTGCCTGTTCATCATTTCTTACAGAACAGTAGTTTTCCATTACATTCATATACCACAACTTATTCAGCCATTCCCCAATTGATGGACATGTCCTCAATTGCCAATTCTTGGCCACCACAAAAAGAACTACTATAAATATTTTTGTGCATGTGGGTCCTTTCCCCCTTTTTTACGATCTCTTCGGGATGCAGACCTAGTAGTGTTGCTGGGTCAAAGGGTAGGCAAAGTTTGATTGCCCTTTGGGCATAGTTCCAAATTAAAAGAGTGATTTTCTATGAAAGCATGATGTAGTTACCAAATCAGGAGTGGAAGGAATGTGCTAACTAAGAGTTGCTTCTGAACTAGGCTGCTTGCCTGTTATCCTTAGTCTAAGTCCTCACACCTGCTTTAGCTGAAAGCAAGCTTGCTGACACCTCTTGAGTCAAAATAGGTTGTTTACTGGAAGTACTATACCTTCAGATAAGAAGTAATACTCTCCTACAAAACAAAGCAAAATCTCTTCATCTTACAATTTCTTCAGTATAAATCCTGTGTTTATAGCAATTTTGACTACCATTTAACTAAATAGAATTTCCATATTGCACTCATGGCTATGGATGCTTAATATTCTTTGTAACAAGTCAAAGGATAGGTAAGTTCAGACAATTATTGCCAATTTAAGGATAAGCAAAGTGACTTCTCTATGATTGTTGGATAATAGAAAAGAACGATTCTAAAAATGTTCATCATGATAATAAAATAGAATAGTAATTAGGTGCCACAGATTGGAACTAGTTTGATTGGCCCCTCATTTGTAAGTTACAGTCCTAAGAAAGCTGCCTAGAATAGTTAGAAGTTAAATGACTTGCCCAGGATCACATAAACATTTTGTTCAAGAAATAGTATGTAATTCCTACCCATTTATCATATTTGGAATTAATTATAGTTTTTGGCTTCTTTGGAATGTGGAATTCTTTCACAGTACATGCATACACTCAGACAATGCCATTTAAAGAGACATAACTAGAAATATTACTTTTAGAGTTGAACATCTTCACTTCTCATCTGCGGACAATTAATTTTGACCCTCAATGTTACACATCTTTTTTGTTTGTTAAAAACATTTCTGTAGGAAGGAATATTGGTTAAAATTGACTTCTCCTTCCCAAATATCTTTCATAATCTTTTTTAGGAGAAGGGAATAAGCAATTATTAAGTACCTACCATGTGCCAAGCACTCTGCTAAGCAGAAATCCTATTTGCTCCTCACAACAACCCTCTGAGGGAAGTGCTATTATTATCTCCCATTTTACATTAAGAATCTGAGGCTGGATTTGAACTCAGGACTTCCTGACTCCAAGCCCAGCATTCTTTCTACTGTACAACATAGCTGCCTCTTTAGCAGGTTGATGATAACATGCTAGGTTGGAAGAAGCCACGATTTCCAATTTTTTTAATGAAAAAAGTATTCAGGGACCATCTAATTTAATCCATACCAAGAAGGAATATTCACAACCTAAAAAATGGCCCTCTCTTTGAAGATCTTTAGGGAGAAGACACTATGACTTCCTGAGATTCCCCAGGCCACTTTGAGACAGCTCTGATTGTTATGTTTTTTTTTCTTTTTTTCTTGTTCCTGCTATCACACCTAAATCTGCCTCTTTTCATCTTCTACTCATTGCTCCTGGTTCTTCCCTTTGGAGCCAGAAAGGTGAATTATAAACCTTTTTCCACCTAACAGCCCTTCATATGCTTGAATACAACTGCCATATTCTCCCAATGGCCTTCTCTTTTCCAGGCTAAACATCCCCAGTTCCTTCAGCCAGTTCTTGGGGGGAAAAAAAAGATGAAGGTCTTTTCACCATCTTACTTGTCTTTCTCTTGATACCCTACAGCCTATCAGTACTCTTCTTGACTTTGGTGCCTACATCTGAACATGAGATGCCAAATGTGATCTGATGAGTAGAGAATAGTGGAATTATCAACTTATTTTTTGGAAGCTGTGTTTCTTTAATTCAATCCATGGTCACATTAGTTTTTTAGGGAGGTGCCATATTGTATCTATAATTTATATGGAGTTGGAGCCTCCCCCCAACTTCCCCAGAAACAAAGCTTTCTAACCATGGCTTCACAACCACGAATTTAGGAAGCTGATTTTTTTCTAACATATGTAAAGTTTTGCATTTACCACCACTGAATTTTGTCTTATTAGATTCTGCCCATTGCTAAACTCTCAAAGTCTGTGCAGCTACTACTGTTTTCATCCCTTAAAGACTCTATCTCCAAGACACATTCCAACTCTAAAATACTACAAGTCAGCAGTTTGGGTAAAGTTTTCTTGAAAACATTACTTGAACTGCTTTTGAAATGGTTATATTTTGAAATATACCTAGACCATTTTTTTTAATAGATGTAAAGACTTATTTAACTTGCCTTGGAAACTCTGAAGAAAACTCTTAGCTTGGCGTGGATATTCAATTCAATAAAAGAAAATGTTATCATTTGAGATTATAATTCTTAACAGTAACCATAAAGATGTGAAAGTCTGACAAAGTGGAGCTAGGGGTCTCCTAGAGTTAGAATTACCTGGGCTCAGGTTCTGCTCAAGGTTATAGGACTCTGGACCAATCTCTGCTTTTCAGTCCCCCAGAGAGCTCAGAAAGAAAAGAAGCTGCAGACCAGTTGCTCATCTGTGTTGGCAGAATGAGCTTCCTCTATCAGGATTTCCCTGTGCTGTTGAAAAAGGTCTAAACAAGAAACCAAAATATAAGGATACAGATGAATAAACATTCCTACACTGAGTGAAATTAGATTACCTATATGGGCCCTGGTTGTATATACTTTGGCCTCATGGGTCTCCTATGTCTAAACCAAGAGGTAAAAAGAGGTAAAGAAATATTAAGAAGGATAAGAAACAAGGAGATGTCCATCAATTGGGGGATGGCGAAATGTGTTATAGTACATGATTGTGATGGAATACCACTGTGCTGTAAGAAATGTTGAGGAGCATTCCACAATTGATAAATGGTCAAAGGATATGAACAGACAGTTCTCAGATGAAGAAATTAAAGCCATTTATAGTCATATGAAAAAATGCTCTAAATCACTATTGACTAGAGAAATGCAAATCAAAACAACTCTGAGGTACCACATCACACCTATCAAAATGGCCAACATGACAAAACAGGAAAATGATAAATGTTGGAGAAGATGTGAGAAAATTGGAATACTAATGCATTGTTGGTGGAGTTGTAAAATGATCCAAACATTCTGGAGAGCAATTTGGAACTATGCCCAAAGGGCTATAAAAATGTGCATACCCTTTGACCCAGCAATAGCACTTCTAGGGCTATATCTCAAAGAGATCACACAAACGGGAAAAGGACCTCCATGTACAAAAATATTCATAGCAGCTCTTTTTGTGGAGGCAAAGAATTGGAAATTGAGAGGATGCCCATCAATTGGGGAATGGCTGAGCAAGTTGTGGTATATGAATGTGATGGAATACTATTGTGCTATAAGAAATGATGAACAGGCTGACTTCAGAAAAACCTGGAAAGACTTGTATGGACTGATGCTGAGTGAAGTGAGCAGAACCAAGAGAACGTTGTACACAATAACAGCCACATTGCATGATGACTAATATTGATAAACTTAACCCTTCCTGGCAATACAAGGATCTAAGACATCTCCAGAGACCTTGTGATGGAAAATGCTGTCCACACCCAAAGAAAGAACTACAGAAGCCGAATTGCTAATTTTTTTCTCTTCTGTTGAGTTTTGTTTCCTCTTTCTGATGGTTCTTCCTGTTGGTTTTAATTTCTACTTACAACATCACTAATGTGAAATATGTTTAATAGGAATGTAAATATATAGCCTATATCAGATTATGTGCCGTCTTGGGGAGTGTGGTGGGGAGGAAGGGGGAGAAAAATGTTAAACTCAAAAGCATATAGAAGTGATTATTGATAAATCAAAATAAATTAAAAAAAAAGAAATGTTGAGGTGCTGGGGTCCTTGGGCTGAGCGTGCGTGCGTGCATCCCACTGTGGCATCTTGTGTCTTCCTCCTCCTCCTCTGCGGTGACATTGGGCTACCAGTGATCGAGCGAACACAGCCACTGAGGCCCACAGCCGCTGCCATGTTCCGCATGATCTTCAACCAGGCCAAGAAGCACCCAAGCTTGATCCCTCTGTTCATGTTCATTGGAGCAGAGGGCACCAGGGCAACTCAGTACATCCTGTACCTGGTGCTGTTCAATCCTGACGTCAGTTGGGACAGAAAGAATAACCCAGAGCCTTGGAACAAAATGAATCCCATGATGAGTACAAGTTCTACTCCGTGAATGTGGATTATAGCAAACTGAAGAAAGAAGGCCCAGAATTCTAAGTGAAAATGTGTTTTTTGCAACTGCTGAGAATGAAGGGCTTCCACAAGCCATCCGCACAATTCTACACCCAATTAGGAAATGCTTGATCTTTCCCTCATGTTGCATGAAATCATGTTGCATTTAACAGATGAATAAAGATGTGAAACTTAAAAAAAAGAAAGGTTGAGCAGGTTGAATTTAGGACATAAAAAAATAAAACATAGACTTGCATGAAATAATGTAGAATGAAACAAGTAGAACCAAGAGAATATTGTATACAATAACAATATTGTTTGAAAAGTAACTGTGAATAACTAAGCTGTTCTGAGTAATATCATCATTCAAATCAACTATGGTGGTCTTATGAAGGAAAATGCTATCCACCTCCAGTGAAAGAACTGACATATGGAAGTATGTATTCTGTGGTTCCACATGTGTACCTCTTTCAAATGTTGACCTTCTCTAATGCTGTTTTGGGAGGAAAGGGATGGAGACAACTTGGAAGTTAAAATGTAACAAAAAAAGAAAGAAAAAGAGAAAACGAGAAAAAATGAGTAGGTAAGAAGGCAAGAGTAGAGTGTTTACTCTTAAGTTCTTCTGTGTACAATGTAAAGGAATATTATTGAAGAGGTGAAGGTGAGGAAGGGGTACATATTAAGTCTGAGAAATGACCCCTGCAAACGCAAAGACGTGGTATGAGGAATAAGAAGATCGATTTGTCCAGATCATGGAAGGTGAGTGGTGTGTAATAAGCTTGAAATTGGGTTATAGAGCCAGAGAGGAATGGAGGAAGATACAGGGATGATGAATGAAGCTATACCCTTTCCATAATCAGTGGTGTTTTTGATTGAATTAATGTTCTTAAAAGAAGATGGAGCAGAGATAGAGTATGCAGTAGGACAGACTGCATAGGAAATGCAGTCAAGGAAATGACCTAGGTTGAGAATCTGGTAAGTTGTGAAACATAGTCTAAGGGTTGGAATTTGGGCCTTATAAACATCAGAGTCAGAAATACCGATGTTGTCCATTCACCAGTCAGTCCAGCATGGCCCAGTGTTGTGGTTCCAGTACTGGATTTAGAGTGTGGTCTCTAGGAATCCCTAAGCCTGATCTTGGACTTATTGAGGGTGCCTCCCTTTTATTTATTTATTTATTTTTTTTGGTTAGGCAATGGGGTTAAGTGACTTGCCCAGGGTCACACAGCTAGTAAGTATTATATGTCTGAGGCTGGATTTGAACTCAGATCCTCCTGAATCCAGGGCCAGTGTTCTATCCACTGTACCACCTACCTGCCCCCGGGTACCTCCTTTTTAAAGGGACAGATCAGTTTTGAACTGACAAGGTCTAGCATCATTGCTAACAGAATGCTCTCTCATACAAGTCCCATTATACCCTATTTTTTTTTAGGTTTTGAAATTTTTAATATTTTTATAGTATTTTATTTTCCCAATTACACATAAAAACAATTTTCAAATTCACTTATTTATGTCATACCTATTATGTCAGGTATTGTGCTGGGTTCTGCTTATGCAAAGACAAAAACCAAAATTGTCCCTTCACTCAATGAGCTTACATTCAATACAAAGAAACAGCTTGCAGACATGTGAGTGTATGCATGATATGTACAAGGTCATTTTGAGAGGGAGCAACTGGGACCTTTGGTAACAAGAAAGGACTCATACAGGAAATGGCATCTGAGCTGAGATTGGAAGGAAGGTAGGCACTTATAAGAAGTGGAGGTTCTCAGAGAATGCATTCCAGGCAAGGGGCACAGCCTGTGCAAAGCAGGAAGGCAAGAGATGGACTGTCTTTTGTGTGGAAGGAGAAGGTCAGTTTGGATGGGTTGTGGAGTGCATGAAGGGGAGTGGGTAATGTATCATATGTCTTAAAAGGCAGATCACCCATTGCTGTCCTCTTTTTGGAGACTTATTCCATCTGTAAAAGAATGGGAAAGGGAGGCATTATTTTTGTCCTCCATTATAAATTGCCACTAGGTAAGGAGATGTCCATCTGTAATTGTAGCATTGCCAAAGACAGCTGAGCTGGCAGGCTCTGAACAGGTCCTTTGTGTGTTGGCAATTCAATTTGTGTTGTCCTACTTTTAATCTGTGCAGGGAAATCTAGTGGTGCTGGCATGGTGCAGCAGACTTTTTATTTATTTATTTTTTTTTTTGGTCCTAGTGACTGCCTGGGTGGGAAAAGGAATATAAAGTGGGGAATGCATTAAAGTCAATAATGGCATAGGGGTAAAAGACCCTATATTGCAAATATAATCCAAGTCATTCAGGCAGGCAGTCAAGTATCTATTGAGTGCTAAATATGTGCCAAGCACTGTGTTTAGTATGAAAGATATACCAAACAAAAAACCAAAAACAAAGTCCCTGCCCTCAAGGTACTTACATTCTATTAGGAGGAGACAACATGTTAATAACTAGGTACATATAAAATATATGAAATACATACATAATAGATAGAACAGTTGAAATAATTACAGAGTAGATCAAGATAATTTGAAGGGGGAAAGCCCCTTTAAACTGGAGAAGGTTGGGTATGGATAGTAAAAGCTTCCTGCAGAGGATGGGATTTGAGCCTAGTCTTTGAAGGAAGCCTGGGAAACTGATTTAGAAGTGATAAAGAAGAGGATTTTAGACATGGAGCTCCTGCAAAGGCACAGAGTTGTGTTCCAAGAACTGCAAGTAACAGTTTTTTTGTTTTTTTTTTTTTTGTTTTTTTTTTTTTAATACTTACTATTAGGTACTCTGTTGGGAGTTGTAGGTACAAAGACAAAACAGTCCTCAAGAACCTTATAGTGTATTTGAGAAGAACAACATTTAAATTTATACATAAACATAGAGTATAAAGTAATTCCTGGGGAAAACGTCCATGTCTAATATGAAGATAGTAAAAAGTGGTACCCAGGGATGGGGGCTTCCCTTCCTCATAGGCAGCCTTTAGCTCCCAGTGGCAAGGTTTTTAAGTAGAATAACTAGAGAAGTTGATTGTCATGCCATTACTAGTCTTTGGATATCTCACAGCAATAAAACTGTACTATTCAATAATGAATTCATACTTTTACTGCCTATTATATGCAAGTATTGTTTTGATTATCAGTGCTGACATTTAATGGTGCTCAAACTGTACAGGCTTAGGAAATCCCTTAAGTGATATTTTTAGCTGAAAAGCAGTGTTAGTCACATGGCAGAGAGAGTCTCAGTCAGGAAGACTCAGAGTCAAGTTCATGCCCTGTCTGTAAAATGTGCAGAATGTGGAATGCTGGACAATTCTGAATGACTGTAAATTGCAGGGCAGTTGTCCATCTGAAATGGTCCAAGGAGTTTTCTTTTATTTTTTTTGATAATTTTTATTTTTATTATTTTTATTTTTTATTTATTTTTTTTAGGCAATTGGGGTTAAGTGACTTGCCCAGGGTCACACAGCTAGTAGGTGTCAAGTGTTTGGTCTGAGACTGGATTTGAACTCAGGTCCTCCTGACTTCAGGGCCAGTGCTGTATCCACTGTGCCATCTAGCTACCCCCTAAGGTGTTTTCTTAATGTGAAATACTTGTACCAGTTAAGTCACAGATTCAATTAAAAAGAAAATTTTAAAAAAGTTTGTCAATCTCCATGCCTGATAAGCACAGCAATTAAATGAGTGAGGGACACACAGCTCGGTAGTGTTTGAAGTTGGATATGAACCCTGATCTTCTTACCTCCGTTCCTAGACCGTCTCTAATATGCCATGTGGTTTTTATATCCATTTCAATTGAATTCAGTTCAAGGAACTTTTATTAAAGGGAAGTTGCTTGGCATAATGGATAGAAGGCTGGCCTGGAAGTCGGGAAGATAAAGGTTCACATTTCTAACTCTGACACATTCTACATATGTAACTTTGGGCCAGTGTCTTAATCTGTAAGTGCCTCAGACAAGACTCTCAGTTGTGGAATCCTTGCCAGCTTGCTTTGGTAAGGGGATTTCCCACACTGGGAGTTCCCTACTCAGCTGAAACCACAAGTCAGGACTAGAGAAAGTAAACAATGTGCAGTGGATCATATTAAGCATTGGAGAACACAAAGAAGAAATACCTCTTTCCCTGGAGAATCTTCAACCAAAGGTTTATGGAAATGCCTATTATATGCAAGTCATTGGGCTAAGCACTGGCAATCTAGCTTTCCTGAAACGATTCACTTGGTTGACTGGGGATGCAGGTAGAATTTGAAATGACAGCTCTTTAGATTAAGCACCGTTGTTGAGATGGATGATGAGTTTATTTTCTTCAGTGAGCTTTTGTACCTCCTTTTCCATTTTGTTAATTCTATTTTTTAAGGAATTTTTTTCTTCAGTGAGAGTTGGCCTTTTTCCTTTTGGCCTAGCCTAGTTTTTAAGATATTATTTTCTTCAGTATTTTGTGTGTGTGTGTGTGTGTGTGTGTGTGTGTCTCCGTCTCCTTTACCCTGCTGTGAACTCTTTTTTTTTTAAGTTTTTCTTGAATCACTCTTATTTCTCTTCCCTTTTCTCCCTCTACCTCTCTTACTTGGTTTTCAAAATTCTTTTTGAACTCTTCCATGGCCTCAGACCAATTCCTATTGTTCTTGGAGGCTTTGGATGTAGGAGCTTTACTTTGTTATCTTCTTCTGAGTGTGTGTTTTGTCTTTCCTTGTCACCACAGTAACTTTCTATGGTCAGATTTTTTTTCCTGTTATTTGATCATTTTCCTAGCCTATTCCTTGACTTTTAACACTTTGTTAAAGTAGAGCTTAGCTTCCAAGGTGGAGGGTCCACTGTCCCATGCTTCAGGAGTTTGGTGCAGTTGCCTTCAGAGATACTTCTAGGGACTTGTAAGTTTGCAGTTTTTCTAAGGTGGTGTTCATCCGAGGAGAGGTGTTTACCACTCTCCTGGCTCTGCTCTGTGAGTGATGACAAGCACTCTTTTGTGCCCCGGAATTGTGAGGAGGGTATCCCCTCCGCTGTGGCTGCAAGCTCTGGTGTGCTAGTGCTCCTCCTTACCCTAGGACTGCCACCCAGGACTCTGACCTGGATCCAAGTATGGGCAACCCCTGTAATCTCCTTCTTACCAGGAGTTCGACCCTCTTACCATCTTTGGGTTAAAAGCTCCAGAAGCAGCTGCTGCCACTGCTGATTCAGTCACTCCCAAGGCCTGCTCCTGGTTTGCTGGGGCTGGGTTTGTGCTGGCATGGCCTGTGCTGGATTGTGCTCCACTCTCACCCAATTGCAACAGACTTTTCTTGCTGACCTAAGTTGTCTTTGGCTGGAAAGTTATTTCATCCCATCCTTTTGTTGGTTCTGCTACTTCAGGAATTATTTAGTAGCATTATTTAGAGGTATTCAGATGGGTTTTGGGAAGAGCTCAGGTGAGTTGCTTCCTTTTCTCCACCGTCTTGGCTCTGCCCCAATTCTTCACTCTGTCTTAATGCTTCTCTGTGAAATACTTCTTTCCCAATTCTAAAATTGTTGAGATTAATAAAATATAATTTTAATATCTCATAGCGACATACAATATGCTACTCAAATTTGATAGTATCTGTAAATACTTTTCCTCATTTCTCATTACAAACTATACATAGTGTTTAAGTTTTTTTTTTGATGTTTTTCTCTCTTGATATTTGAGACACTTTTATTGCTTCTGTTTAAATTCTCTGTATATAATTGGGAATCTTTTTCTTGAAGAGGAAGTATGGGATTGCTTTCCTTTCCTCACTTCCACTTAGTTTTATCTAGCATGTTGATCTCCCATTTGATTAAAATAGGCTGATAATGGATGCTATTGCTGGTTCATTATTATGCATAGTGTTTCTTACTGCTTTCCTTTTCCCCTCAAGACGATAGGGGGAAAGCACACTTTCTTTTTGAAAATTGCTTTGTAAGTGTTTCTTCTCCAAGAAAAGAGAATTGTCTCCTTACCTTATAGATGTGACCCCACAATTGTTTATCAATCCTAGTTTAATTTTTTAATTATTTTATGAAACATAATTAACATTATGAATCTGACTTTGGGGGTGGAGTGGGCGTAAGCTGTTTAACAGTAATGATAGTGTCGCCAAATCCTCATTTTGCTGGTATCCATTATTATGTAAAATGTTAGGCATCTAAGCTACAAAGATATTTATTTGGAAAACAATAACTGAAATTATGGAACAAGAGGATTTCTGGCTCTGGAGTCTGAGGACCTAGGTTCTCTGATGATTAGTAGCTCTAAGACTGGCAAGTTGCTTAAAGTGCTTGAACCTCATTTTGCTCATCTGTAAAATGAGAAGATTGACTAAGATGGGGATCCTTAAGTTTCAGGTGGTATGTGTGTTTGATTTTTTTTAAGTATCTTGAAATTTTTATTTCAATACAATTGATTTCCTTTGTAATCTTATTTTTTTATTTTATGCACTTAAATATATTCTACCCCCAGATTTCACCAGAATTCCCAAAGGATCTATAACGCATACAGAAAAAATTAGGAATCCCTGGGCTACCAAAAATAATGGAAAGAATTAGCATAGACAAAGGGAAAATATAATAATTGCTTTTTGCAGATGACATGATGATTGTCTTAGAGAGACCTAGAAAGCTCAAATTAATTGAAACAATATCTTCAGCAAAGATGCTGGATATAAAATAAGCCCACATAAGTTATTAACATTTCTGTATGTTACCAACAAAACCCAGCAGGAAGAGAGGGAAAAAGCAATTATTTTTAATATAAAATGTAAAATGTTGGGTAGTCTGCATACTAAGATGCACAGGAACTATATGAATCCAACTATGAAACACTTTTTACATAAAGATCTAAATAATTAAAGAAATTTTAGTTGGTCATTGGTAGGTTGAGCCAATATAATAAAAATGGCACTATTACCAAAATCAATTTACTTATTCAGTGCCATACCAATCAAACTATCAAAGGTTTTTTTTTTTAGATCTAGAAAAATGATAATAAAATCCATCCATAGGAACAAAAGGTCAAAGACCTCAAGTGAAATAATGAAAAAAAAAGTGGAAAGGAAAGAAGACCCCCACTATCAGATCTCAAAAATGTGCTCCTTATTAGTGTCCTCCAAACCAGTAGTGTCAAACTCAAAGAGAAAGAGAAGACCACAAATTAATATTACTTACATTTTATTATATTTTTTATTTTGTTAATGAGATTACAAAGCACTGGGGAGTTTTGAGGGCCAGAGAGTTCCACATCTCTGATTTAAACCATTTGGTAGTGATTTGATATGAAATAATTAAATCAGTGGAATAGATTAGTCTACAATGTGCAGAAGTAAATAGGCACAATGACCTAGTGTTTTAAAAACCCAGAGATCCCAGCTATTAGGGTAAGACCTCAATAACTGACCAAAAATGCTAGGAAAACTAGGTGTGGGTCAATATCTCACACTACACTCTAAGATAAGTGCTAAAGTAGATTCATATCTTCCACATTAAGGGTGACATCCCAAATTAGAAGAGCAAGGAAGAAAATGCCCTTCAGATCTATGGACGGGGAAGAGTTCATGACTCAACAAAGGGTAGAGGGAATCACAGAAGAAAAGTATGCAATTTTGATTACTTAATTTGGTTTGATTTCCAGGATATATAAGAACTGATTCAAGAGTTCTTATATATCCTGGAAATCAAACCAAGTTAAGTTGATAAATGGTCCAAGAATATGAATGAATGGTTTTCAGGGGAAGAAATCCAAGATGTCAGTAGCACTATGAAAAAAAATTTTTTCAAAGGACTACAGTTAGAGAAATGAAAATTAAAATAATTCTGAGGTTTCATCTCATGCACTTAGATTTACAAATTTGATCAAAAAGAAAAATGACAAATGTTGAAGGGTCTGTGGAAAAATAGATACAGTAATGTACTGTTGTTGAAGGTGTGAGCTTGTTCAAGCATTCTGCAAAACAATTTGAGACTCCACACAAAAAGTTACTGAACTGGGATTGCCTTTTGATCCAGCGATACCACTCTTAACTCTGTACCCCACAGATATCAAAGAAAGAGGAAAAGAACCTCCTTGTGTGACAACAATAACAACAAATATCTGTGAAATCCCTGCTATGTACCAGGCACTGTCTTCAACATTAGGGATATAAAGAAAGGAAAAAACAGCCCTAGCCCTCAAGAAACTTACAATCCGATGGAGGCATCGTTCAAATAACTATGTGCAAACAAAATATATAGATGATGACTTGGTGATAGATCTTCTGAGAGGGAAGGAGAGGTTGGAAAAGGCTTCTTGTAAGAAAGTGAGATTTTATATGTGACTTGAAGGAATCTAGGGAGGCCAGAAAAAAGAAGGGTGGGGAGATGGAGTGTTTTATGAAATGAAGAGCAAGTAAGGCAGCATTCCTGGGTTTTAAAGTACAAAGAGGATAGTAAAATGTAAGAAAACCATGGAGTTAAAAGGGGGCTAGGTTATGAGGGACTTTAAAAAGCAGAGAGGGTTTTATATTTGATCCTAGAGGTGAAAGGGTGCCGCTGAAATTTATTGAGTGGTTGGGACAGACTTGTGCTTTAAGGACCTCACTTTGGTAGTTGACTGGAGGATGAACGGGACGGACAAGAGACTGGAGGTAATGAAACCAAATAGAAGAATATAACTATAGCTAAAATGAGAGGTGGTAAGGCAGACTGAGCTGACATCTTCCAGGATCAAAAAGACTGTTGATGGAGGACTCATACTCATTTATTCTATAGAAAATGAGTTGCAAGTGTTATGATATCTGTAGGTTGAAGAAGAAAACCATCACAGGTCTTTTGAAGTAATAGTAATATAGAGTTTGTTTAATAAGGACTATTAAATATCTTTTAACCTGAATCTAGCAAGAAACCTTGAATAATTTTAATATATTCATAAGAGATACTTTATTAGAGAATAAGCTGTTAAGCTACATTTTGTTCTGCTGAATCAAGTACATTTTTTCTTTTGTAATTAACACATTAAGATGATGAGTTGTCTATAACCTAGTTTATTTTGTCCCTTTGAAGATGTTGTCTACTGCAGAAAACCATCTGGGTTAGACTGCTTTTCCCCACTGATGTTTTTGGCAAGGATAGACCTTCATGTTCCAACAGACTGTTGTGAAATCATAAATATTTTATAGAAGGATGATAATAGTAATATATATGGTCCGCAACTCTTTGTCTTCTGTGTCCCCTTCTTTGAGGAATAATACAATTCACAAATTGTCCTATTCTTTTTGAACATTTCCCTCTGAGATACAGAGCAAATAATCTCTAGGTGTCTTCTAAATGTATTGCTTCCTTATGTTGAGTTGAAACCTATCAGCCCTTAGTTTCTACCTAATTGATCCACTTATCTGGTATAACATACTTTCTATTTTCAATTCAAACAGCTACCACACTAGTTTAGGTATTTGCAAATTGTGAAAAACCTGATGACTCAGAGTAGGATTTTAATGGAGGATATATCATCAAAGCACAGATTAAATATTAAAATAAGACATTCAAAGAGCCCACTAATTAAAAAAAAATTAAGAAATAACTCATCAAATTATGATCAGAATTATTACAATTTTGAGAACCTATTTGGATAATTGAATAAATTTTCCTCCCCAGAAAACAAAAACAAACCACTCTATTTTAAAGTATTAAAAAGATTAAGTAGCAAAATATAAAAAGTATGCTCCTATATGGACAAATGTGTTCTTGCTAATATTTTCTACTGGGTACATCTGGATTTATATTACATACTTTTATTTAATTATTATTTCTATTATATTCTTTATTGTGCTTAATGCTGCTTGTGGCTACCATTTTGCTTAAGCAGGGTGTCCACAAAGAAGAACTCATTTCAAATAATGTGTCTTAGGAATGGGATTTCATTCCTCTCAGTCTCTTAGGCTCTCAGTCTCATAGAACTGATATTTTAATACTTGACAGAAGGGCTATTTAGTCAGTATTGATCCATATTAGCTTGTTTTCTATGTCCAGCAAATGACTTTAAGCAATATTATAAATGCTTAATGGTCAAGGTATTGAAGAATGGCCATTTTCTAACTCAAATGTGAATTGTATTTTCTGTTTCAAGGTATTTAAATAATGGAATGTCTGCTTTTGTCTTCCATCAATATAGAGAATAGCTTTCAAAAAATTGTCTATTTTAAATATCAGGGCAAATAAGTAATTTTTTTATGAAATATGTAATGAGATAAATGCATAAATGATAGAAAAGGAGGAGAAGAAGGGAGAGAAGGAAAAACAGAGAATGCTTAGCATTATTAATATTAACCCTTATTAATGATCAAAGGATATGAACAGGCAGTTTCCAGATGAAGAAATTAAAGCTATCTCTAGTCATGTGAAAAAAATTCTCTACATCACTATTGATAAGAGAAATGCAAATCACAACGACTCTGAGCTACCACATCACACCTATCAGATTGACAAACATGACAAAACAGGAAAATGACAAATATTGGAGAAGATGTGGGAAAATTGGAACACTAATGCATTGTTGGTGGATTTGGGAAATGATCCAACCATTTTGGAGAGCAATTTGGAACTATTCCCAAAGGCTTATAAAAATGTGCATACCCTTTGACCCAGCAATAGCACTTTTGGGCTGTATCCCAAAGAGATCATACAAGTGGGGAAAGGATTCAAATGTACAAAAATATTTATAGCAGCTCTTTCTGTGGTGGCAAAGAATTGGAAATTGAGGGAATGCCTATCAATTGAGGAATGACTGAACAAGTTGTGGTATATGAATGTTATGGAATACTATTGTGCTATAAGAAATAATGAGTAAGTGGACTTCAGAAACACCTGGAAAGACTTGTACAGACTGATGCTGAGTGAAGCGAGCAGAACCAGAAGATCGTTGTACACAGTAACAGTCACACTATGCCATGACTAACTTTGATAGACTTAGCTCTTCTCAGCAGTGCAAGGATCTAAGACATCTCCAAAACACTCATGATGGAAAATTTTATCCACATCCAGAGAAATGTAGACTGAATGCAGATTGAAGCATACTATTTGCTATTTTTTTCTTCTGTTTTGTTCTGTTTCTTCTTTCTTGTGAAAGAAAGATTTTCACATGACTAATGTGAAAATCTGTTTAATAGGAATGTGTATGTAGAGCCTGTATCAAATTATAAGCCCTCTTGGTGAGGAAAGAGGGCAGGGAAGGGGAGACAATTTAAAACTCAAAAACTCATGGAAGTGAATGTTGAAAACTAAAAATAAATTAATTAATTAAAAAATAAAATCATTCTAAGCCCCCACCAAAAAAAAAATATTAACCCTTATTAGTAGGACATCTGAACAAACCCTTTTCACTGGCCACTTTTGCCTTATTTGGTATGATTCTTTACAAAAAGTATTAGAAATAGCCTGTGGGACTTTTACTGCTGTTTAACAGAAAAAGTGCAAAAGTACCATAGGAATGGTAACTGTTGAGTTGTCAAACCTTATTCATTTGGTTGCAAAGACAAAAAATGAACCCATTTTTAGCTAATAAGTATATTAATAATTTCTTCACAGTTCCCACTTTTACAAAAATAGGTAGAAACAGTCATGACATGGGTTTCTTTGTTATTTATGGGGAGGAGCTGCCATACTTCTCTTTGCATCAACCTCTCCCCAAAATTGGATTGGCCTAACTTTGTACATTCCTATTACTTCTATAAAGGAGTTTTGCTTGGGGCACGGTAGGCAGTGATGGAAACTAAAACTATCAAAGCTCTCCTCATTTGTAGGGATCATAAGGACTTTCCTCTATTCTTGAGTGTTGGCTAAACAAAATGCTAGTAATATAAACAGTATGTGTAAGTCATTTCCCTTAAGATTAGAAGTGTAATTTCAGGGAACATTAAGGAGATTTTCTATTATCTGTGAAAACAGGGTAGAGATAAAATAGAGTAAAATAGAGATTTTACTTCACTGTATCTAAAGGAGAGAATGGAGCACATAAGTAGAATATGAGTTAAGAAAAATCTAGTTTGCTGACTCAAGAGTTTGAATACCATATGTTTAGAGAAAAGGATGTAGTTGTTGAGTCGTTTCAGTCATGTCTGTCACTTTGTGGCCACATTTGGGGTTTTCTTGAGAAAAAAAAAAACTCAAGTGGTTTGCCATTTCCTTTTCCAGCTCATTTTATCCATGAGGAAATTGAGGCAAAGTTAAGTGACTTGCCCAGGGCTCCACATCTAGTAAGTATATGAGGCCAGATTTAAACTCATGAAGATGAGTCTTCCTGACTGTAGGCTCAGCACTCTATCCACTGTACCACCTAACTGCCCAGAGAAGTGGATAGTGGACTGATCATATTTTGTGGAATATATTCATGCAAACAATTTTAATTTTGTTTTTAAAAGGCATTTTGTAATTGGCAGGAAGAGTTTCATAAGTTACATCATATTTTGTAGGACTACAATTCTTCTGTTTGACAATTCCCTTTTAATTCCAGTACTTTCTCTCTTATGACCCATATATTGGGTATATAGCTTGCTTGCTTTGTAAATATTTATTTGCTTGTTGTCTCTCCCATTAGACTGTAAGCTCCTTAAGGACAGGCATTATCATTTATCTCTTTTTTGTATCCCCAGCCCAGTGACTAGAACACAGTAGGTGCTCAACAAATGTTGATTGATTGTTTTATCAATTGTAAACAGACATTCAAAATGAAGACAAAATGTCACCTCCCAACATCAGGAAGTAGCATGTTGAATTACAGTTGCCATCCCTTTCTGTTTCAGCAGTTACGTTCTTTCTGTGGTATAGTCCACTTTCAGTTCAACATATGAGGGAGGCAGTTGTTTCAGTCAATAGAGAACTAGCCTGAAAACCTGGAAAATTTGGGTTTAGGTCCTTCCTCAGACACACGCTAGCCTTAGAACAATTAGGTAGTCCATTGAACATCTTACTGCCCCTGGATAACTCTCATAGAGGAGTTACCTTACTGCCTCTGGGGAGAAATCCATTCCTGTGAAATCCAAGATCTGGACCTACATAACTACCTTCATTGAATATTTGAAAATTTGAATGGAGGAATCAGAGATATAACCGAGTCACAAGCTATACCCTCATGAAACTTCCAGTCTAGCAAGGGAGGGATAGTAAAATATAAACACCATGATTATATGATTAAAGGCTCAATATGTTAAATGCTCAAGAAACATTGTAAAGTAGTAGGGAAGTGGTAGGAGTAAAGCTTACTTGCCTCAATTTCAAAGAATTTTTTAAAAGAGGCAATAAAGCAAGCTAGCTTTGCTGAAGACTCCTAATTACAATATGAAGGACAGTCAGAGTAGATGGTAGAAACAGGTCAGGTATGGTGGATCTCAGTTCCAATTTGTTTCACTCTGCCAGAACCCTACAGGGAATTGGACCACCCCAACCCAGGAAAGTCTGCTAGATTTTTAAAGAGTTCTTATCTGGGTCTAGAGGGAATAAGTGTTGGGAGGAAGGGAACAAGGAACCTAGACCTGGGGACTGGCACTTTTTTATTCTGGTGGGTGAAAAAAAGACTTTTAAGGAATTGTTCACCAGTTAATATTACAACTGGTCCTATGACAAGGTCACTCAGGAGTTTGTTTGTTTTTTCATTTAGTGAGGTAGGGTGGATATTTGAGTCGCTGTAGCTTAGGTAGATACATATACAATCATATATGTTGGATGTAACTATAGATGTCCAGAAATCTGGATGAGTTAGAGAGAGATTTTACCGTCTTTCCCTTATATGAGAGCCCAGATTTTATTGGGGAGGCATCTCATTGTAAAAAACAAACAAATAAAAAACCAAACAATCTGAGCTCCCTGGAACATGTAAATAATTCCAAAATGATGAGCCCTCTGACCAGATGGAGGAGGTGGAGAACTGCAAGCTACCTCTCACAGCCAAATGGTCCAGATATAGAAGAGATCCAGATAGACTAGAGATAAATGAATTATCTTCATTGCAAAAAATATTGTGAAAACTTAACTATTTAATAGGGTCACCCAACTGACCAAACTGAACACATACATGGTGGTCTAAGCAACTTTAAATATTTTATTTCATCCTGTGGTAGAAAGGAGAGCATATAGTAATGAGCTTGGAGGTATCTGATTGGCATGCACATGATCTAACATAAATATAATCAGATTATAGAAAAAGTTAATTTCTTTTTTTTAATTAGTTTATTTTGAATTATCAACAATCACTTCCATAAGCTTTTGAGTTTTAAATTTTTCTCCCCCTCACTCCCTACCTCCCTCCACAAGATGGCACACAATCTGATATAGGCTATACATATACATTCCTATTAAACATATTTTCACATTAGTGATGTTATCAGTAAGAATTAGAACCAATAGGAGAAAACACCAGAAAGAAGAAACAAAACATAACAGAGTAAAATAAAAAGTAGCAAATAGTATGCTTCAATCCACATTCAAACTCCATATTTCTTTCTTTGGATATGCATAGCATTTTCCATCATGAGGCCTTTGGAGATGTCTTAGATCCTTGTATAGCTGAGAAGGGTTAAGTTTATCAATATTAGTCATCGCACAACATGGCTGTTACTGTGTACAATGTTCTGCTGGTTCTGCTCATTTCACTCAGCATCAGACCATATAAGTCTTTCCAGGTTTTTCTGAAGTTAGCCTGTTCATCATTTCTTATAGCTCAATAGTATTCCATTACATTCGTATACCACAACTTGTTCAGCCGTTCCCCAATTGATGAGCATCCTCTCAATTTCCAATTCTTTGCACCACAAAAAGAGCTGGTATAAATATTTTTGTATATTTGAGTCCTTTCCCAATTTGTGTTATCTCTTTGGGATACAGCCCAAGAAGTGCTATTGCTAGGTCAAAGGGTATGCACATTTTTATAGCCCTTTGGGCATAGTTCCAAATTGCTCTCCAAAATGGTTGGATCATTTGCCAAATCCACCAACAATGCATTAGTGTTCCAATTTTCCCACATCTTCTCCAACATTTATCATTTTCCTGTTTTGTCATGTTAGCCAATCTGATAGGTGTGATGTGGTACCTCAGAGTTATTTTGATTTGCATTTCTCTAATCAATAGTGATTTAGAGAATTTTTTCATATGACTATAGATGGCTTTAATTTATTCATCTGAGAACTGCCTATTTATATCCTTTGACCATTTATCAATTGGAGAATGACTTGTATTCTTATAAATTTGACTTAATTCTCTATATATTTGAGAAATGAGGCCCTTATCAGAGAGACTGGTTGTAAAAATTCTTTCCCAATTTTCTACTTGCCTTCTAATCTTGGTTGCATTGGCTTTGTTTGTGCAAAACCTTTTCAACTTAATGTAATCAAAATTATCCATTTTGTATTTCATAATGTTCTCTATCTCCTGTTTGGTCATGAATTCTTCCATTCTCCATAAATCTGATAGGTAAACTATTCCTTGCTTTCCCAGTTTGCTTACAGTATCAGCCTTTATATCTAAATCATGAACCCATTTTGACTTCATTTTGGCATATGGTGTGAGATTTTGATCTATGCCTAGTTTCTGCCATAATTTTTCCAGTTTTCCCAGCAGTTTTTATCAAAGAGTGAGTTCTTATCCCAGAAGCTGGGGTCTTTGGGTTTATCAAATAGTAGAGTACTATAGTCATTGACTACTGTGTCTTGCATACCTAACCTCTTCCACTGATCCAGCACTCTATTTCTTAGCCAGTACCAAGTAGTTTTGATGATTACTGCTTTATAATACAATTTAAGATCTGGAATGGCTAAGCCACCTTCCCCGGCATTTCTTTTCATTAGTTCCCTTGATATTCTGGACCTTTTGTTCTTCCAAATGAATCTTATTATTTTTTCTAATTCTATAAGATAATTTTTGGTAGTTTGATTGGTATGGCACTGAATAAGTAAATTAGCTTAGGTAGAATTGTCATTTTTTCTATATTAGCTTGACCAACCCATGAGCAACTGATGTTTTTCCAATTATTTAGATCTTACTTTATTTGTGTGAGAATAATTTGATTTCCATGATCATCTCTTAATTCATTTAATGTAATGATGATGGGGCATATAACATTCTCATCATGCCATTGACCCTTTTAATTCAACAAACTTTTAACATTTACTATGTGGAAAGTACTAGGCCAGGTGCTTGAGGAACAAAGATTAAAAAAAAAAACACAAAAATTCTTATCCTCAAAGGAGCTTATTTTCCTCAGAAAAGATATAACTTAGAACCAAATAAGCATATGTAAGTAGAGGAAATTTGTTATACAGGATAAAGTACTGGAATAGGAGTCAAGAAGACCTGAGTTCAAACCCTGCCTCAGATACTTACTGGTTAAGTGATGCTGGATACTTAACCACTGTGAGTCTTAGTACTATTGTTATTTAATCATTCAGTCCTGTCCAATTCTTTGTGACCCCATGAACCATACTGTCCATGAGGCTTTCTTGGCAAAGATATTGGAGTGGTTTGCAATTTCCTTCTGCAGTGGATTAAGGGAAACTGAGGTTAAGTGACTTGCCCAGTGTCATACTGCTAGTAAGTATCTGAGATCAGATCTGAACTCAGGTCTTCTTGACTGCAGGCCTAGTGCTATATCTATTTTTTAAAATTTATTTTTAGTATTCAACATTCACTTCCACAAGATTCTGAGTTCCAGATTTTCCCCCCATCTCTCCCTTCATCTCACCCCAAGATGGTACACATTCTGAATACCACATGCCCTAATCTGCCCTGACTTCTATCACCCCCCTCCTCTTATCCTCTTCCCCTTCTATTTTCCTGTAGGACAGGATAGATTTCTATATCCCTTTGCCTGTATATCATTTCCCAGTTGCGTGTAAAAACAATTTTAACATTCATTTTTAAAACTTTGAGTTCCAAATTCTCTCCCTTCTTCCCTCCCCACCCACCCTCATTGAGAAGGTAAGCAATTCAATATACATTATACATGTGTAGTTATGCAAAATCTTCCATATGAGTCATGTTGTGAAAGACTAACTATAATTCCCTCCATCCTGTCCCACCCCTTGCTTATTCTATTCTATTCTCAAAACTGTTTGTTTCTGATTACCCCTCCCCAAATCTGCCCTCCCTTCTGTCACCCACCCCTGTCTTATCCCCTTCCTCCCTATTTTCCTGTAGGGTAAGATAGATTTCCATACCCAACTGAATGTGTATGTTATTCCCTCCTTAAGGCAAATCCAATGAGAGTAAGGTTCACTCATTCCTTCTCATCTCACTCTTCTTCCCTCCACTGTGGAAGATTTTTCTTGCCTCTTTTATGTGAGATAATTTACCCCATTCTACCTCTCCCTTTCTCCTTCTCCCAGTCCAATCCTTTCTTACTCCTTAATTTTATTTTTATATGCACTCCCTTCATATTCAACTCACCCTGTGCCCTCTGTCTATATGTATGTGTGTGTATATATATATATATATATATATATATATATATTTCCTCCAACTACCTCAATACTGAGGTCTCATGAGTTACAAATATCTTCTTTCCATGTAGAAATGGAAACAATTCAAGTTTAATGAGTCCTTTATAATTTCTCTTAAGTGTTTACCTTTTCATGCTTCTCTTGAGTCTCGTATTTGAAAGTCATATTTTCTATTCAGTTCTGGTCTTTTCATAAAAAATACTTGAAAGTCCTCTATTTCATTGAATGTCTATTTTTTTCCCTGAAGGATTATACTCAGTTTTGCTGGGTGGGTGATTCTGGGCTGTAGTCCTATCTCCTTTGCCCTCCGGCCTATTATATTCCAAGCCCTCTGGTCTCTTAATGTAGAAAGTGCTAAATCTTGTGATGTCTTGATTGTGTTTCCACAATACTTGAATTGTTTCTTCCTAGCTGCTTGCGATATTTTGTCCTTGAGCTGGGAACTCTGGAATTTGGCTACAATATTCCTAGGAGTTTTCCTTTGGGGATCTCATCCAGGAGGTGATTGGTGGATTCTTTCAATTTCTCTTTTACCCTCTGGTTCTAGAATATCATGACAGTTTTCCTTGAAAGATGATGTCTTGGCTTTTTTTTTTTTTTTTGATCATGGCTTTCAGGAGTCTAATAATTTTTAAATTCTCTCTCCTGGATCTATTTTCCAGGTCAATTGTTTTTCCAATGAGATGTTTCACATTGTCTTCTATGTTTTCATTGTTTTGGTTTTGTTTTATAATTTCTTGATTTCTCATAGAGTCATTAGCTTCCATTTCCTCCATTCTAATTTTTAAGGAAGTATTTTCTTCAGTGAGCTTTTGGGCTTCCTTTTCCATTTGGCCAATTCTTCTTTTTAAGGCCTTTTTCTCCTCATTGGCTTTTAGGACCACTTTTACAATATTTTAGTCTATTTTTAGGGTATTATTTTCTTCAGTATTTTGGGGGGGGGTCTTCTTTAGCAAACTGTTAACTTGGTTTTCATTATTTTCTTGTGTAACTCTCTTTTCTCTTCCCATTTTTTTTCTACTTCTCTTGCTTCTCAGAATCATTTTGAACTCTTCCTTGGCCTGAGACCAATTCATATTTTTCTTGGAGGCTTTGGATGTACAAGCTTTGACTTTGTTGTCTTCTTCTGGTTGTAGGATTCTATAAGTAAGATTCTATAGTCTAAGGTTGTTGTTTTTCTTTTTTTTTTCTGCTGCCTGTTTATGTTCCCAGTAAAATTACTTGACTTTTTAACTCTTTGTTAAGGTAGAGCTCTGCTTCCAGTGTGGAGGGTGTGCTGTCCCAAACTTCAGGGGTTTTGTGCAACCATTTTCAGAGATACTTCTAGGGACCTGTAAATTTTCAGTTCTTCCAAGGTGGTATGATCAAAGGATAGGTGTTTACTCCTTTCCTGGCCTGTGCTCTTGTCTATGAGTGACCACAAGCACTCTTTTCTGCCTTGGAACTGTGAAGAGGAGACCCCCTCTACCACTGCCACAAGCACCACTATGCCAGCGCTCCTCCTTTCCTGAGGACCATCACTCAGGACTACAATCCCGAGCATGGGCAAAGCAAGAGAATCTTGCCTCAGTGCCAGCAAAGAGATCTTTGCAATCCCTCTCTGATCAGCCATTTGATCCCCCCACCACCATCTGTGGGCTGAGAGCCCAAGAAGCAGCCTCTACCACTTTGGCCACCACCCAGGGGCTGCACTAGGACTGTGGTCAAACTGTACTCCTCTCTCACCCAGGTCCCACAGACTCTTCCCACTGACTTTCTAAGTGGTCTTTGGTGTATGTGGGTTGAGAAGTCTGGAAACTGCCACAATTGCCTGTGATTCAGTCCTCTGAGGCCTGCTCCATGTTTGCTGTGGCCCACACTGAACTGCATTCCTCTTCCAGCCTGTGCAACAGACTTTTCCTATCAACCATCCAGGTTGTCTTGGGCTGGAAATTTGTTTCATTCTCTCTTTTTATAGGTTCTGCTGTTCTAGAATTTGTTAAAAGTCATTTTTTAGCAGGTATTTGGATGGGTTTGGTGAAGAGCTCAAACAAGTCATTGCTTTTATTCCTCCATCTTGGCTCTGCCCCTAGTGCTATATTTACTGAGTCATCTAGCTGCCTCCCTAGTCTAGTGTTTTGTAAATCCAATATAATAATAGCAAAGGGTTTTGCATACCTTATAAAACTACATTATTATTATCATTGTTGATATTATTAAGTAAACACAAAGTAATTTGAAGAGAAAGAAAACAAAAAAAATGAGATAAACCAAAAAAAGGTTGAAACCTGAGCTAAGAATGGGAAGAAAATAGGGATTTGAGGAGGCCTAAGGAATACACATGTAGGGAGACAGAGGGTAAAATATAAAATTCAATGAAAAGTTGGGAGTCCATGTTGGTTGAAATATAACATGTGTGAAAGAGAATATTGTAAAATGACTGGTAAGATAGGTCAGAGTAAAGTTATGGAAGACTTTAAATACTGGCCTGAGTTGGTTGTATTTTATTTGGAAGATAATAAGGAGGGAGCCTTTGAAGGATTTAGAGCAGGAGAAGGACCCAAAAATATTATTTTGACAGCTGTATGACAGTTGGTAGAGAGGAAAACACTTAGGAGTCAGAGAGATGAATTAAGCTGTTCACTGGATTATGGAACCATAAATGACTTTGAAGCTGTCAAGCCCTGTTCCTTCATTTCACAGCAGAGAAACCGAGACCCACTAAGGTTAAGTGATTTATCCAGGGTCATATAGCTCTGAAATGATTAAGTGAGACTTTGAACTCAAACTTTGAACTTCCTGACTACAAATCTAACATTCTTTTCAATAGACCAAACTCCCTCTTATTAGCAATATTCTAGGCAAGAGGTGATAATTACCTGAACCAGTGTGTTAGGTATATGAGTAGAAGAAAGAGGACAGATCAAAGGTGTTATGGAACTAGACAAAGATTTGGGAACTGATTTACTTTTGAGTGAGACGGGAAATAGTCAAGGTTGAAGCTTTATTTTAGCTACTTGAGAGAATGATGGTTCCCTAAACCTGAAGAGGAACCTTTTGGGAAGGGTAGGTTTAGAGGAAAATAAAAATTATTTTTGTTTTGAATACTTTGAGTTTGAGATCCCTAGTCCAGAAGTTATTGGGGTGAAGGTCAGTAATGTCAAAAGTTGAATAATCAAGGAGAATAATCAAGGACTGATAAAGGGTCATTATGTATAACAATTTAAATTACAAGGGACTGAAAAGTGAGTGGGTAGTGAAGAAGTGTAAAAGGTCTTCTAGGTCTTCAAGTGTGGCCCTTTAACTGAATCTAAACTTTACAAAACAAATCCCCTTTTTAAAAGGATTTGCACTTTGCCAAGAAAACACCAAATGGGGTCACAAAGAGTAGGATATGACCAAAAAATGACCCAACAATAATTGCCATTTTAGGAGGGAGAAACCTCATGATGTTTCAGCAATGGGGAAAGAGCTTGTAGAAGAATACTGGAGAAATAAATCTTATTAATCTTTTTTTTCTAAATTTTCAAGGTGGGCTTGGCCTTGTTAAGCAAAAAAAGACCCCCTCTTAGAGACAAAAAAAAATAGTTGAGGAAGGGATAAATGAAGAAATAAAGAAATTTTGAGGAGAGAACTAAGGAAAGTGAGGGAACTCATGAAAGATAGCCTTGATTTTCTCATTAAATTGTGACCATTGGCTGAGAGGAGTAGAGTTAGCAAGATCTTAAGGCCAGGTTTGAAATGCTTCCTTCTGGCAGTGTGCTCAAGAGTCAATCAGTGAGCGGTAAATGGGTTTCCGCGGGTCAACAAGGGTCCAGTGGAGATTGCCAAATATGTGACTTTCTTCACCATCATCAAGCAATATAGGTGGAGGAACATAAAATGACGATGGTGATGAACCTGGGCTGAGGATTAGCAGAGAATCATTAGTTAGGACAAGAGGGCAAGGCAGTCAAGGATAGAAGTAGTTTGACAAATTTCTAAATGTAAGAGGAAATTTGAATATTTATAGTGTTATAATGGACTTGTATAGCATGGTATCCTTGGATACAGTTTCTCTCAATTCTATCAGTGATAATTAAGTCCAAAGGCTGAGAGCTGGGGGAAAATAATAGAAGTACATCTGTAATTTATCTTGAATTGAATAAGATTCTTAATTTCATTCTGCATGGCACACTTATCAGCAAACTTCCAAAATGTAAATGAATCATATAATTTTCAGTATATAAATATCTAGTTAAAGTGTTGTGTTCAGGGAAGCTTAATTATCAATAATTTACTGTCATTGTAAGGCCATTTAGTATGTCATATGTAATGACAAATTACTGTAATGAGTGTTTATCTAAATATTTGGTATAGTGCAATTAGTGCTAGTTGTAGAATCATGAGATTTGGATTTGAATCTTAAAGCTCCAATTTACTTCTGGTATGACCTCAGGCAATCTATCAAAGTCAATGGTAAAACTAGATTGGAGATGTTAAACATGCTCAGAACTATGCCCATCCTTTAACCCAGTAATAACACTACCAGGTCTATATCCCAAAGAGATAGGAAAAAAAGGAAAAAAAAAAGACATATATACAAAAATATCTATAGCTTATCTTTTTGTTGTGGTAAAGAAGTAGAAATTGAGGGAATGCCCATCTACTGGGGAATGGCTGAAGAAGTTGTGGTATATAATTAAAATGAAATACTATTCTGCTATGAGAAATGATGAGCAGGATGCTCTCAGAAAAACCTGAGAAGACTTACATGAACTGATGCAAAGTGAAGTGAGCAGAACCAGGAGAGCATTGTACACAGTAACAGCGATGTTGTACAGTGGTCAACTATTAATAACTTAGCTATTCTCAGCAATACAATGATCCAAGACAATTCAGAAGGACTTGTGATGATAAATGCCATCCACTTACAGAGAAAGAACTGATGGAATCTCAATTCAGATCAAAGTGTACTTTTTTAAATGTGTTTTTCTTTTTTTTTTCTATTTTCTTTCATAACACGATTAATATGGAAATGTGTTTTTCATGACTGCACATGTATAATCTTTATCAAATTACTTGCCTTCTCAGTTATGGGGGAAGAAAAGAGGGTGGGGAAATATTTGGAACTCACAATTGTGAAAAAAAAAGGTTAAAAATTGTTTTTACATGTAGTTGGGAAAAATAGAATATTAAAAAAATGCTCAAGTCTGCCACTCAAAATACTCCTGAGTGCACAAATGAAAACATAAATTTAACAAAATATTTAACAAAATCAATGAAAAGTATAATAAAATATAGATAATATTAATGTGTGGTTTTCTAAGTTACTGTGTATGGTTTAGTTGCCCCCATTTCTGTCTGAGTTTGATACTATGAGACTAGATAACCTCAAAAGTCCTTTCTATCTCTAAATCTTTTGAAACACATGTATGGTATCATTGGACTCACAGTTTATATACCCTTGGAAATAGTAAGTGGTCAATGAGGGTCTTAGAGTAATATTATGTGGAAAATACCTCTATATTTAGACCACCTGCATTGTTGTGCTATCAGGACGAAAGGATGTCTCCACCCAAGTTTGAGTAGAACACAGTGGACTTCGCATCTCAGATTAAATTCCAAGTAAGCCTGAGTGAGGTCTGACCAGGATCAGGAGAGTCAATGTAATCTCATTATCAGTAATGTCCTTCAAGAAAACTGAACTTTTTAAAATGAGGAATTTAGAAAAAAAGGAGAGCATCTGAACCTCCCCAAGATATTGGTTATTAATAATCATTTCTCACAGTAGAATGCTTGGCACATAGGCACTATAAAAATGCTAGCCATTATTATTACCAATTGGATCCAACAGCATGTGATTTTCTGCACCCATATTGCATCCATTTCTGCAAAGAAAAGAAGATGGGTTTTCTCATCTCTTGAGGAGTAGGCATCAATTTTTTGTTGCTGCTGTCCTCTCCATTTACATGGCCATAACTTGTTCTTCCTCTTCAACCCTGTCTCTTAGAACCCCTGGATTTCTTCTATGCTTAGCTTAGACAAGTTTCTACAGGATACTTTTCCCAGTCTCCCCAGCTTCTGCTTTTACTTTATCTCCTATCTCCTCTATATGTAACTTGTATGAATTGATTTATATACGAGTTATATCTTCCGTGTTTAAAGTATTATGTAAGTGCTAGCTATTATCATTATTATAACTCAAAATTTTGAATTGCCTTTCTGCATAAGATTGGGCTGCTGTATCTCTCTGATGACTAAGTAAAGTGTTTTTGGTCTCCTTGTTATGGAGACCAAAATGATTCCTTTGATGGATTTATATCAAATAAACTTCTATATGAAATTAATGTAGTCTGCATTTATGTCCTTTCTTTTATCCATATCCTCTTTTCATCATTATTAACTAATTTGAATAGGTCAGGATTGGTTTACTTATATTGTATGCTGGGATTTTTTCCCCTCATTTTTATTCTTCTAGCTTTGTACTAATTTAGATCTTTGCTCTAAAAAGGCAGTACAGAGATAGCTGATTCAGGAATAACTCTCACATCAGAAATGACTCATTTCTTATATGTTAAACAAACAATGGCATTTTTTTTTTTGCTATTTGGTTTTAGACAAATCCAGCTCCTACCGACTCTTTCTCAAAGAAAGTATTCATGACATACATTCATTTATGTTCAGGCTTCTATGTAGCCTTTGTTTATCTGTCTCATTCCTTGTGCTTGATTCACATATTGTTTGCCATCCTCACCTTTTCCTAATTTGCATCGCAGTCACTGAATATCACAATATATTTCAAATTAATTTAGAGAGATTTATTGTGTTCTTTGAAGTAATTTTCTCCCTTTTCATCTTTTGTTACAGCTGTTGGGGAAAAAGCTATTTTTTTTCCAGTCGTTCTCTTTAGAAATGATTATTATCAGCACTTCAATATAAGACGATTAAATGTCCCCAAAATGATATTTCTTGTTGCCTTGGGGTACTCATTTCAATTCTACCACCTTGTTTATTTGCCCGTACAAGGAGAATTTGGTATTCATCATCCAATTTAGTGACACATTTGTCCTTTCTTCTGGCTTCATTTATAGTGAAATGTCAATATTGATACAAGAAATTACTCTATTAGTATATCTACTCATTGGACATTGGAGAAAGGATCTCATATCTGGACAGAGGACCTCACATTTGGAGTATCAATAGCTAAATTAAAGTTTATGGATGGTCCAAACATTATGTGAGAGTTTAACACTTAGTCCCCTGTCCCACAACTCTGCCATCTTCACTACAACAGTAGATGAGGTCTGTATAGAATTGAACACCATTTCAAATGTTCTTCCTTTCATGAGTTGCTGTCACCAAAGAATTCATCACCAAAAAGCCAAAAGATTACTTGCTGTCAGACTCATTTTAATTAGGCTCAAAAAGAAGACACTATCTATGGTCAGAACCATACTGGAATGCTTTTCAGCATGGTAGAGTTTGTCAGAGCTTGGATTATACTGACATTACCATTAAGACCCCAGGGTTGTGGTTGAAAACCATTAAGAACCCACATTGTAATGAAGTATCAATGTTGGATTTATGTAGAAGACATAAAAGTAAAACATAAAACAATGAGCAATACATAAATATTATGAGTTCAGAGAATATATATGTGTGTGTATATGTATGTGTATATGTATATATGTATATATACATATATATGTGTATACTTCTTCAAATATACATGATCTTATTAGTATAAGGTACTTCTCTACCTATGTAGGCCATACCCCCTATCTAGCTTGGTCATTTTTAATAGTTGCCATAGGCAAAGCTAATCATCACCTTGCATCCAGCCTGATAATTAGTTTTCCCAAACTTAAGTAGTCTGGTCCTTGGCCAACTGATGTAAAGCCTCTCACTGGACTCTACTCAAAGCCTTTCCAGTTTGGTTGGCAGGTCTGTCGTGGCCTTTGGAACTAGACCAGGATGAAGCATTGGCATAGACTATCCAAACTTAATGGCTGCAGTTTACCTAGCCTGACCCTTCAAACTAGGAAAGGAACATATGACCATTGGGATCCAGTCCTGGCTTTAGAGATAAGAAAGGGGACTTAGATGTTGTCTAGCCTGACCCATTTATTTTATATATGAGGAAACCAAAGTCCAAATAGGTTAAATTACTTGGTTAAGATGGGGCTGACAGTACATTTGGTGATCTTTCTTCTTCCCTGGGCTACCTTTCCAGGATAAAATTTGTTTAATGCTTAGAATGATCTCTCATTATACTTTCCAAACCTGTATAGAAAGTTCTCCATTTGAATTTCATGTATTTGAACAAAGGTCTGATGCTTCTGTGAATTTTCTTTTAAAACACATATGTACTTGAGAAGGGCAATATAATTAGCAACTTTTATCCATTAGTACTTTTCAACTACAACCCAACTTTACACAGTGTTTCAGAGTGGTATCATAGCAAAAGCCCCATGAGATAGATAATGCAAGTATAATTATCCTCATTTAGCAGATGGGGAAACCTCCTCAACTGAGTTAAGTAACTCTCCCAAAGTCACATAGTATGTGTAAGGAATAAGACTTAAATTCAGGTCTTCTTACTGCAGATTCAGGATTCTTTCTGTAATATAACACTGACTCATGATTTAGGAGGTAGTAACTTAGCAAGGCTTACAGAGAAATGAATTGATAAGTTAATCAACAAATATTTATTAAATTCCAGTTATGCATCCAAAATGGTGCTTGAAGGCTTCTGGGTAATACAGAAGGAGATACAAGGCATAGTCACAACTCAAGAGCTCAAAGTCTAATTGGAGGGATGAGACTAGCATGTGTAGAAGAATAAGGAAACACTATTGGGCAAAAGTTCTAAAGAGACAAATTCAGGCTTGATATTGGGGAAAAAATAAACTTTCTAACAAAGCTGTTGACAAGACAAATAGGCTCTTTAAAGAAGTGGTGGGTTGATCCTCCCTAGAAGTCTTGGAGCAGAGGCTGAACGACCACTTGTAGGCCATGTTACAGTGGTGATTCCTTTAGTGTACAGGTTGGAAAAGATAGCTTTGGAGGTCTCTTCCAACTCTCATTTTGTGATTTCTATAACAAGAATTCAGTTGTCTGTTTCAAGAAACATCTCTGTAAAAGAATGGAAAATGGTTGGTCTATCTTTTATTTTTAACCATATATTAGTCCATCTCCTTCCCCTTCCATGGTTAGGACGTGTGTATATTGGGGGGAGGACATGAGGAGACAAGAGGAGAAGAGAAAATTAGCGAAAGATAAGATCTAGAGGACAAATTAATGCCTACTACATGATTTTTCCCAAAGATGGCCCTATTTATATTATTTGCTTTTGTTCTATCCAAGTCTTAAATATATAGTATCAACTTTTAAACTCCTGTTTTTTTATCTATTTTTTTTGTCATAGTGTATTGGATAGAAAGCCATCCTCATAGTGAGGAAGACCCGGCATCAAATCCTGTCTCAGACACAGTATCTCTGCGACCTTGGGCACATTATTTAACCTTTCACTGTCCCAGTCAACTCTCTAAGACCAAAAACTGCAGAATAGTAGCTGGTCTGCATTGGTAGAGGGAGTATAACTTGCCTGGAGCTCTTGACACTCATAAAAATTATAGTTTCAGACCAAGGGGGACTTCATTTCATATGCCTGGAAATGGGAAAAGATGAAGTCATACTGATTATGGGGTAGACCAGTGAGATTAGCAGATGTCAGAGTCAATGTGCCATTACTTGTGATCCTTTCCCCTGATCCATTTCATTCCTTTCCTCTAAAATGGGACAAAATGTTCAGCACAGGCTGAACTAGATAAACAACATTGAATCTAATTTAAAACATTATAATTGCATTTGTGTGATGTCTTGATTTCCCACCCACCCCCAATATCCTTCCTCTCATTTCTTTTTCAATGTCGATGTGTTTTTGGAATGAATTCCTTACGAAGAAAGGTACTCATTGTATTTATGTACATCATGATAAATTAATGGAAAATTGTTTTTATGATGTGTTTTGTTAGCATTTTCATTTAGGAGGTTACAGATTTCTGTTACAAGTAAAACTTTTACCTATGTATTTTCTTCATGGAGAAGATGCGAAAACAAAAAAGGATTTTATTATGGTTGATATGGAAATTCCTCAGGGAGAAAAAAGGTCTAACTAGATCTTCAGAACTTCCAGGATTTTCAATGGCATTGGCCTTTGATCATATTTATGGTAACCATTGATATATCCTGAACCTTTTCCTTGAACCAGTGCTTAGGGATAAGTAATTTAGGCAGCCCTAGCAGGTAAGTGACCAAAAGGTGGGAAACTTTTAAGTATATTTTTATTAACGCATTTGTTTAATGCTAGAAAATCATGAATTCTGTATCTGCAATCAGTCAAGTCAAATATATTGTGGTAAACTCCTTTGGATGGTATAGCCCAGGGAGCACAATTTCCAATCCTCGCCTAAGGCATATAGATGCCTTTAGCTAACATTATACAAGAACGTATAGATCCGTGAACAGGGGAGTAGTTTGAAAAAATAGAAAAAAAAACCTGAATGAGGGAAAAAAGAAAAATAAAAATATTTTTGGTATGACTGTTGCAGGGGGAAAAAGCCTGATTTATTCATTTTTCCATGTAAGCATCAATGGCCAAGGGTTATTGTTCAGAATAAGCTATTGTGTGAGAGAATCTGAAAGGAACAAGAACTTATATATTAGTCATAAAATAAATTACCATTAATTTTAATGTTATTTTATATATTAGCCTTATGTATTTGCTGTACTATTTTTTGGTTGGTTTCCCTAATAATCGCAGTGGTGAAATAGAAGCTCCTTAGGAATGGACTTTAGCTCAGGACCTAGCATACAGCAAGCACTTAATAAACACTTGCTTGATATATAGTAAAGCAGTAAATTCAACTTGCTACTACGACATTTTTTTTGTTGTTGAGGCAATCAGGGTTAGGTGACTTGCCCAGGGTCACACAGCTAGTAAGTGTCAAGTGTCTAAGGCCGGATTTGAACTCCGGTCCTCCTCACTTCAAGGCTGGTGCTCTGTCCACTGTGCCACATAGCTGCCCCTGCTGTGCCATTTTTAAAAAATTCTCTAAATACTTAAGATCCCCAATGTTCCAGTCTGGTTTCCGTTATGCAAAGTAGAAGGTACTGAGTATGAGAAAAGATAAAACTGGTCTTTCTTGGTATTTGACCACATAGCAGTTACTCCCTTGATAAAGCAAAAACACAATATAGACATAATAGCCATTTGGTTACACAGAGTTGGAAATCTTTACCAAATAAAGCAATTTATTTATCTAGAAGGGAGCAGGGATCTCTTAATACTTAAGAATGTTTTCTTGCCTCATAGAATTTTCAAATTCCGTTCCTCTAGTTAACCTCTTTTGATAGAAGTACTTAATGAGACGCTCCAATTCATTTTCTCTTAGTTCATTTACTTCATCCTTATTTGCCCAAATATGAACAGATAGCTGGAGCCATTTAGGGAATTGGTTACCAAAAAAGAAAAGTGGAAAAACATTGGCAAAAAAAAAAAAGACATCATGGAATGTAGCAGTTAACATGGAGATCATTTTAGTGCATTTGTTGGTTGCTCATTCATTCCCTAAAACCACTTAAAAATAAGCAATTAATTAGTCTCTGTGTGCAGGTTCCATGAGTGGGACTCTCTCCACTTTCAGCCTGACCGTTACTGAGTTTTTAGTTATACCAGATATACCTATTTGTCCACACTCTACTGTGCTATGGTTCTTCATTGCTTGTTGTGTATTGGACAACCTGCTGCCAATTATGTCCAATAAAGGAACTTATTGCCTCTCTACCTTTTGCATTATATGGTGGAAAGGGCTTTAGTGTTGGGGAAAATGGAATTCACATCTCAGCTGTACTTACTAGCTCTGTGACTTCGAGCTATTGAGTCTCATTTTCCTTGTCTGTAAGGTGCAGTGGACAGAGTGCTAGGCTGAAGTCAGGAAGACTCATCTTCCTGAGTTCAATTCTGGCCTCAGACAATTACTAGCTGTGTGACACTGGTCAAGTCACTTAACCCTGTTTGCCTCAGTTCCTCATGTGTATAATGAGCTGGAGAAGGAAATAGCAAACCACTCCAGTATCTTTACCAAGAAAATCCCAAATGGGGTCACAAAAAGTCAGACCCAGCTGAAATGACTGAACAACAAGGTGGGATAATAAGACATGCCCTGCTTAAGTCACAGTGTTATGAAAAGTAAAAGACATAACCTACATAAAGAGTGTTACATTATCATGTACTATATAAATGTCAAATATTATTGGCTTCTCCTTAAAAAAAATCTAAACATTCATTCTATACTAAATATCATTGCTATGGTGAAAATTGGAATTTAATGCCTATAGGTGACAATGCTGATTGATTATCTCCCTTTCTTCAAGATATGTGAATACTATAGTGTTTTTTTTAAGAATAATAGTGGAAGGATATAGAATTTTGTGATGTTTATTAAGAACCTTTTTTTCAATGTAATTATGTAACAGTACTTAAGAATCTCCCTCTCTCTCCCTCCCCTCCCTTCTCTTTTTCTTTGCATCTCCTCTAAAATAACATTGATTTTAGAGAGTTTTGTTATAGTACATCTCAAAGGCAGAAGATGTACAAGTGCTTTCTGAAAAATGCATTCTATGACAAACAAATTTTAAGTTTCAGAACATTTCTTCCATTTTTTTAGCTGCAACTTGGCTTTTTTCTACTTCATTTCTATTCCTTTATATACTATTTCAGGGGCATGATTAAACTTCTCTGAATCTACATGATCATGGGGTTTCTATTGTTAAAAAAATAAATCTCAAGAGGTATTTGGTTATTTTTTATATAGAGTAATTCAAATGGACATCCCGACTCATATGAAAAATTGTAGACATTGCTTGAAACAAAATAAAATCACCTTACCTTTTAATTTTTTGAAAGTTACATACGTTTTGTTTTTATGTTACAAATATTTATTGAATAATTCCATAAAAGGTCCCATGTATCACAGTAAAATACTAAATAAAATTAGCAATGTAGTGACTTCATTGAAAAATGCATGCAGCATTCCACATCTGTAGCCACCTCTACTTCTCTTTTATATATGTTTTTTAAATTAAAAGAATTCTATTTTTTCTCCCTTCACCTCAATGAGAAAAAAAGAGAGAAAAGAAAAACAAATTCTTTGTAACAAATATGCATAATCAAGCAAAATAAATTCTCTTACAGATTGTACCGAAACAACACAGTAAGGTAGATACTTAGGTCTTTCATTATTCTGATTGTCCATATGGGAATACTGAGTCCCAAAGAGGTTGTGTGTTTAGCCCACAGCCACATAACTGGAGGGAAGAGGAGAGATTTGAACTCATTTTTCCTAACTCCAAGTTCAGGACTTTACTGAATACACCATGTTTCTAGTCTTTATGATGTGATGCCTCTTATAACACGATGTAAAATATTATGAGCACGTAAGAGATGCGAGGTACTAGTTAAGATAAGGGCAAGGAAGATAATTTCCAAATGGAGGCTGGATCCATGTACAGTATCTGTTGGATTTTTAGAAGTAAAGATGAGTGTGGGGGAGGAGTACATTATAGCTACATTTTGTATATCTGCTGACCACATCAGGACAAAAGATTCAGAGCTGGAAAAATGTCATGAGAGTCTATGAAAAGAAAGAGAAAAGCTCACGAAATGGCTTTTGGGTTCATGACAGTTCTTTGCAGTTAGGAACAGGACGTATTTATCTTTTGAAATAAGCAGTCAGTTAGAAACTGCTTTCAAATATATAAGGTCATTAAGCTACTTACTTTTATTTTAATGCCATCTCAAATTGTTGGCCAAAATTTAAAAAGTATAAAATTTGTACAAGTGCAAAATGTGGGTGGACATAGCTAGAAAACAATTGAAGTGAAAAGTTTGAGTAGTTCACTCATTATGAGTCAGCATCCTGTGAAGTACCAAAAAAACCAGTTGGGCTATGTTAATAGAAATAGAGTGGCCAGAGCTAGGAGACTAATAGTCCTGCAGGATTCTGCTGTGATGGGACCACATCTGAAGTGTGTCCTATGTGTCATAATCTAAAGATTCACTGATGAGTTGGAGCACTTCCAAAGGACATTTCAACCAACATTTATCAAGAATCTAGTGTGTATGCGTTGGGGAGAAATACAAAGTTTAAGTGAAACATCATCCTTACTCTTATGATAGTTATAGGTGATGTGGTAATTTGACTATTGGATCTGGAGCTAGGAAGCCCGGAGTTTAATTCTTGTGTCAGAAACATACTAGCTCTGTGACCCTGGACAAGTCACTCAACTTTTTTCAGTTGTAGTTTCACCATCTGTAAAATGCAGAATAATACTAGCATTTACCTAGGGAGTGGATAGGAGTCAGGAAGACCTGAGTTCAGCTATGACCTCATACTCTTATTAGCTGCGTGACACACTGGGCAAATTACTTGACCTTGGTTTGCCTCTGTTTCCTCATCTGCAAAATGGGGATGATAATAACGCCTACTTTCCAGAGTTATTGTGAGGATCAAATGAGACAATATTTTTAGAGTGCTTAGTATATGACCTGACACATAGTTGGTACTATATAAATGTTGGCTACCACTGTTATTACCTAAAAGATAGTTGGTGATAGTAATAATAGCAATAGGGCAATAATGATGGGTTGTTGTGAGGATCAAGTGAGATAATATATATTAAGTTAATCTTCAAGTGTTATGTATAGGATGTCCCAAAAGTCTTAGATTTTTGTTTAAAAATAAACATACAATAACAATTTTGTTTTAACAATGGCTTTGAGCAACTAAGTCATTTTGGCTATTACAAATACCCAAAATAACTATAATGGACCTAATGGGAAAATGTTTGCTATTGTAACTGAAGGGGAGGTAATATGATTGTGTTAGAGATAAGGCAATAAATCTCTCACCAAGGAGTGTAGAATGCAACCCATTTTCCCACCCGCCAGTTGTTTGATAGTACATTTCTTGGGGTCATGTCATGGACATTCAGGGACCTGGTATTCCACATTGGGAAATCTTATTCTGAACAAATGAGCATTCTGATACCTTAGCTTCTTTCCGAGCTTACTCCCATGTTCTCTACCACTATGGGGGCAATGAGGAAAACCAAGGAAGTCAGCAAGAAAGTCGTAAGAATACTTTCATGGTCTCATTTTCTCAAATGGTCACCAAAGGTATATAGAAGAAATTGTAATAACTAATATTTGAGACCTCATGGCACAGTGGAAAGAATCCTGATTTTCGAGTCAGAGAATCTGGATTCAAATCCTGGTTCAACCATTTACTGTCTGGGTAAACTTGGGCTAGTAGACTCTGAGTTTCCTTATGTGTTAAATGAAGGGGTGAAATAGAGTCTAAGATCTCTTCCATCTCTAAATCTATCAACTGAGATCTCTTGTACTTTTAAAAATTTTCAGTGCTTTACACTGCCTCATTTGAGTTTCATAAAACCCTGTTAGATATTGTAATTATTATTATCCTGATTTTATAGATGAGGCAATTGACTATTAGAGAAATGAAGTGTTACTCATGGTTGAGCTGTTGCCCGCTAGCACACGGCTAGAGGCTGAGGCAGACTTTGAACCCGGTTATTCTTGCCTGTCAAATCCTGCTTCTCTTAAAAATGAGTGCTTTTTATAGCAGTTAGGTGGCACAGGAGATAGAGCACCAGCCCTGCAGTCAGGAGATTGAGTTCAAATTTGACTTCAGAAACTGATGAGCTATGTGACCTAGGCAAGTCGCTTGACCATGATTGCCTCCCCCTCCCCCCCCCAAAAAAATCTGTAAAATTGATCTACCTTGACCATCTCAGTTAAATTTATACCATAATATACTTATATGCACATATATGCATACCCTAATAGGTATACATACATTTATAGCTATGTATACATATATATACATACATGCCATAATTAACCCTAGTTGATGAATAAGAATAAAACACTGCTATTTTGTCTATAAGATAAAAACATAATTTGTATATGTGTAGATACATAGAAACATATTTATATGTGTGTAGATACATAGACATATGTATATATGTGCATATATTTTTTTTTCTTGTGCAGTCATTGTCAGTTGTATATGACTCTTCATGGCCCCATTTGAGGTTTTCTTGGTAAAGATACTGGAGTGGTTTGCCATATCCTTCCCCAGCTCATTTTACAGAGGAGGAAACTGAGGCCAACAAGGATAAGTGACTTGCCCACGGTCACACAGCTAGTATGTATATGAGGACAGATTTATACTCGGGAAGATGTCTTCCTAATTTTGGGCTCAGCATTCTATCTACTGAGCCACTTAGCTGCCTACATATTTATAGATAAATACGTGTATATGTATATGCATATATGTATATCTATGTATATGTTTATATACTATATATAATATACATATATGTATATATTATGTATATCTAGAATTTGGTATTTAAGCATTCTAGATTCTTTTAGCAAAATATATTTTCCATGTGGCACATTGTCTTCTCTACCCATATATACATATAAAGTGGAAAAAAAACAGGTGTTTTGAGTTAAGATTGAAATCACAGATTTTTATTGAATTAAATGAGTAAGTATTGAAAAACACACCCTTTCTGTCACACATTGTTCCCGTTTCAGTCTTGTCATGAGAGGTTTTGCTGAAGAAACTGTTTTTAAATATCAAAATAAGCTTTTCCCTTGGTTTGGTGATTTTTTTTAAACTGGATGTGAACATTATTTTATTGTGTTGAAATTATATATACACTCTGCCTGCTATCAGAGGGTATTTTGGCCAAACTGAAAATTGTATGAGGATATAGAAAATAGCTTAGAGCAAAAGATGCTTGGAATTATAATATTTAAACATGTACATGTTCATACTTATTGGGAGAATTTTACACTTGCAAGAATGCAATTTTTTAAAAGTCTAGATAAAAATAATAGGCAGCTTAGCATGGTGGTTACATAGTTAACTTAGGGTTCAGGAAGTCTTGGAATCAAATACTATGAGACCATGAGCAAGTCAAATTAATTCCCATTGCTGCAAACAACCCTCTAATACTACTATAGTCATTCAGTCAACAAGGATGTATTTATTGCTTACTAAGTGCTAGTACCTCTGCTAAGGACTGGAGATACAAAAAAGGCAAGCATACACATTCTGATGGTGGAGACCACATGTACATTCAGTTTCATTCATGTCTGACTCTTTGTGACCCCATTTGGGGTTTTCTTGGCAAAGATAATGGAGTGGTTTGCTATTTTCTTCTACAGCTCATTTTGTAGATGAGGAAACTGAGGCAAACAGGGTTAAGTGACTTGCCCAGGGTCACACAGCTAGTCAGTGTCTGAGTCCAGATTTGAACTCAGGATATTGATACCAGGTCTGTACTCTATCCACTGTGACAAGTACATAAAAGATGGATCTAGAGAAAATGGAAGATAATGTCAGGAGGATTTGTAGTGTACAGAACTGGGAAAGGCCCCCTGCTGAAGTTGGAATTTGAGCTAAGAATTCAGGGGAGACGAGAAATGGAAGTGAGGATGGATAGTATTTATTACCTTCATCAGTTTTAATGCTGAAAGCTCCTTATACTGATGAAATCATAGGTCTGGACTAAAAGATATTATCGTTGTTTTTATTGGTAACTAAAATATATATGACATTGTAAGATTTACAAAGTACTTTGGATATATGATCTCATTTGATTGTCACAAAACCCCATAAATCCTACAAATATGTTCATGTTTCAGATAGAGATACTGAAGCTTGATTGATTTAACTGAGTTGCCTAAGGTCATACAGTAAGTAAAAAGAGGATTCAGATGCTTCTCAGGGTCCTTTTCACTATATCACCAACTTTTGAGGTAGAAAGGAAGAAGAAAAAAGGGGATCTGTAAAAGAGAGAACAAGGGAGGAATGCAAAATGGAAAGCAAGGAAAGATTACGGGATAGACGGGGAGGGAGAAAAAGAGAGAGAGAATATATCTTTGAGGCATATATCACTTTAAAAATTTCTGATTAACATTGTCTTTTTTGAGAAAACTATTTTCTCTCACTTATGACAATTGGTAGAAAAGAGAAAGAGAGAGAAAAACAGACAGATACTGACACTCCAGAGCTAGAGAACCTGGATTCAAATCACATCACTAACATTTTCCACCAATGTCACACTGAAAGAGCCAGTTAACCTCTGTGGACTTAACGTTTCTTCATTTGTATCGTCTAGTTCTAGTGCCCTGGTCCTTTGGACAGATAAACGGGCCATGGTCTTTAGGACCTGATTACTGTTGAATAGGTAACCTTATGGGGCCATCAGTAAGACTTTTTCTTATTTGTGGTTAAATTTTTAAGGGAAAACAATATGAGGTTTCAGATGTGCTTCCTTGTTGAATCATTTCCTATCTGATAAATCAGAGAAAATCCCAACTCTTATTCTCAGTCATTATGGGGTAAGAGCTGGCATTAGGATTTAGATGGGGATTGTTTATAACTTTCAATTTTGTTGAATTCTACACACTACAAAAATATCAGAAAAGTCAGGTGTAGAAACCTGGTTGTAGAACTCAGATGGAATAGAAATTTTATGCATAGCTTAGGACAATTGAGGACATCTACATCTGGCATAAAGACCATTTGGTTCTGTATTTCCACATTAGTCAAAGGTCAAAGAAGTAGCAGATCGAGTTATGTGGGGTCTCATTTGGTGAAATAATCAAAATGGTAGCAGATTTCACAAAGTCAGTCACTGATGGAAATATGTGGGATGTTCTTCTGCTATATTTGATGAAAGGAAAAGTCACAAATAATAGATCTCTCTTACAGATCTTTCTAGATGGTACAGTAGATAGAGGACTAGACCTGAAGTTAGGAAGGCTTAAATTCAAATTCAGACACTTATTATCTATGGGAACTTACGCAAGTCCTTTTACCTCTGTCTACCTCAGTTTCCTCATTTGTGAAATGAAGATAATGACAGCACCTATTTCCCAGGATGCTGTGTATTTATAAATCACTTTGCAAATCTTAAAGAGATATGTAAATGCTGTTTATTATTATTGCTCTTAGTCTTCTTTTTTCTTATAAATATGCCCTCTGCCTGATGTGCTCTGTCATTATTTCTCCATTTATCCTGGAAGTTCAGGTTTATGTGGTGCTTTCCAGGTGACAATAGTTCTCTGAAATGGATAACGCAATTGTTATCAATTCCCTTTTACAGTTTAAGGTGATTGTGACTTAGTGGCACGCAGCTAATATGTGACAAATCCAGCCTTTGAAACCAAGTCTTCTGACTCTTCAGTCTAGCATTATTTCCATTATACCACTCAAGAAGAATTCCATTGGCCAGGAACCTGGAGAATTTCTATGTAAAATGTTTCCTATCTGTATAAATGAAAGTCTGTGGTGCCAGACTGTGCTTCTGGGATTAACAAGAATTTAAAGTCTACTCTATGACAATTAAAAAGCCATAATGGGATGGATTCTCCAGTATGGAATAGACCAGCACTACTTTGCCAAGCAGTAGTAGAACACTTGCAAGTTTGCTTTCTGCCCTAGCCATGGTGCATTATATGGGAAAGAGTTCAGTTCAATTTAAGGAATGTTTATTAAGTCCTTTTTGTTGTTTTGTTCTGTCCTTTTCAGTCGTGCCTAATTCTTTGTGACCCCATTTGGGATTTTCTTGGCAAAGATACTGGAGTGGTTTGCCATTTCCTTCTTCAGATGAGGAAACGGAGGCCAACAGGGTTAAGTGACTTGCCCAGGGTCACACAACTATTAATTGCATGAGGCCAGATTTAAACTCAGGAAGATGAGTCTTCTGGACTCCAGGCCTGGTGCTCTATCCATTGCACCACTCAGCTTCCCTGAGTAAGTCCTTACTCTGTTGGTTCTGGGGGTCACAAAGGCAAAAATGAAACTGCCTCTGCCATCAAGGAATGTTTTGGTTGCTATTTGTTTGGATGTAGATTTGTTTCTCAATGGCAAAATCTACAAAGCAAGATGTGGTTTTATTGGGGAGGGTAGTGAGGAGGGAGGGAGGGGGAGAAACAGTTTAAACTCAAAAGCATATGGAAGTGATTGTTGATAAATCAAAATAGATTAATAATAAATAAATAAAATATTTTTAAAAAAGATGTGGTTTTAAAGATACTGTTTCTACTTCTTTGTTCATTCAGAGTAAAGGGCAGATTCTAGTCAAATAAAAAAAATAGCTATCAAAAATGGACCCATGATTTCCTCTGTAGAGTGAGACAATTCATTTTACTAGTGAAGATCGGTACCTTCTTTGAAATTTATTATCTTAGACAGTGAAATGAATAGACTTACACAGTCTTATGCAACCAGCATGAGTCAGAGGTAGAGCTTGAAACCAGTTCTTCTTCCAAGGCTGAATTTCTATCCACTGTGCCCTGCTAACATAGACACACACACACACACACACACCCGTGCACACATACACACAGGCGCATACGCATGCATACACACCAGTTTGAGCAATTGCAAAGTACTTTACATACATTTTATGTCATCTGGGTCTCTCAATAACCCTGTCAAGTAGTTACTAAAGATTTCCTTATTCCCATTCCAGTGGTCAGAAAACTGGAACTCAGAGAGCTTTAATAAGTTACCTATGATGGCACCATGAGTACATATCAGAGGTAGGATTTGAACCCAGATCTTCTTGCCTTCAAATCTAGCACTCTGCTAGGAACTCTTTATTCCATGATAAAGAACCCTCCCTTCCCAAATCCTGCATTCTGCCTGCTGATTTTGTACATGCCCACTCAGCCAAATGGCTTATCTGTGCTACAATAACCAACTGTCTGTTGACCTGATAAGTATCATCTTCTCATAAGCACTGAGAATGGTCTATAAAGTTTTCCATTTTGAAAGGTTTGGGTCCTTAGATTTAGAAAAACTTGGTATATGTTGTTAGCATGTAGAGACAAAAGGTGGCTAAGGAGACTCTGAAATTGGCAAGGTAAAAATTGTGTACATACTGTCGATGTGTTTAATAGTCTTCAATATATTTGTTTGGCCAAATAATACAATCATACACATGTTTTGAGTGACATTCAATTTGACTGAATCCGAGTTGACTATTAGGAGACTAGGGGTAAAATGATACGTTGGGCAAACAATGGAATGCAAGTGCATTATGCCATTACTAGCAATGAACATGTTTATTTAACTTCAATCCAAGAAACAATAATGACCTACTATGGGCATACTAGGTAGGGTGCTGGATTAAGTCATGTACTTAAAACTGACCTGCACAATTTGGCAGTAGGTGGGGGCCAAAATGAAAATAGGCTAAACTTTGGGCGGCAAATAGGTTTTTAGTGACTCACTTTCCAAGTAAAGGTATAATTAATGGTGAAACTATTTCACAAATAAACCATGTTCTTAAAAATTAAATTTCAATGAATATCAATCAATTATACTTACTACTTAAGATTTTTATTTATCATGAAATCACTCCTCTCAGACTAGAGACAGATTGACGATGGTTGGTTGCCGCACGTCACGTGACAAACAGGAGAAGAGGGTGCAGTGGCAACCCATCTGCCAAGTTACCTAATGGGCACAATAGTGACTAGTGGGAGGCAGATTAAGTGGGGCACAAACAAAGCACTTGTGTTACATCTTTACTTTCTTTTACATCCTCTACATTTTTCACAGGCTGCCAGAAATACTTTGGCAAGCCACAAGGAGCCCATGGGCATATGTTGTGCAGACCTGACTTAGAACCTTTGTCTGCCATTCCTCTGCTGTTAATTTTCATTGCCTTGTTTGGGTTCTTGGTATCTGTCCTAGGCAGTAACAATAGCTGAAATTACTTTATCTCTTATACTTAATTCCTGCTTTAGAGAGGTTGGTGTTGTTATTAGGATAGGAGGCAACATCTGGTCCTCTGTCTTGTTGGGCATCTACTTGCCTCTGAGACTTGCTAGCGAGTTATGTGACCATGGTCAAATAAGTTAACTTCTCAGAGCCCTGAGGCTTTTGTTGTTCAGTTGTTTCAGGTGTGTCTGATTCTTTGTGACTCCATTTGGGGTTTTCTTGGCAAAGATACGGAAGTGGTTTGGTTTGACACTTCCTTCTCCAGCTCATTTCACAAATGAGGAAACTGAGGCAAAGAGGGCTAAGTAACTTGCTCAGCATCACACAGCTCATAAGTGTCTGAGTCCAGATTTGAACTCAGTAAGATGAGCCTTACTCCAGGGCTGACACTGTGCCACTTAGCTGCCCTATCCACCTAGTGCCCCATGCCCTGAGATTTACCAACTGGGTAATAGCTGCTTTGCATTGTTTTGGTGATGGTAGTTACCATGCTTTTGTTGTTTTTGTTGTTGTTCAGTTTTTTCAGTTACATCCAACGATTTGTGACCCCATTTGGGGTTTTCTTGGCAAAGTTACTGGAGTAATTTGCCTTTTCTTTCTCCAGCTCATTTTACGGATGAGGAAACTGAAGCAAACAAGGTTAAATGACTTGCCCAGAGTCACACAGCTAGTAAGTTTCCAAGGCCAGATTTGAACTCAGAAAGATGACCCCAGGCCTGGCACATTATCCACTGTACCATCTATCTCCCCTGTGAAAGCACAAATCTTATGTGTGACTACTCCCACAGAGACTAAAATGACACACTCCCTGACCTCCTGAAACTTTGGTGTGAGATCAATATTTATACCGATAAGTAAAATCAATATAATCTGAAGAGGAATGGAGGGAGGAGATCACTTAGGAAGTGATTTTATTATCAATTTGTGATTTTATTATTAAAGGGCCAACAAATATTGTTCCCTGTGAAAGGGGAGAGGAATTATTATCTAGATGTGACTTTTGATTCAGAGGAAAAGTATAATTTTAGAAAACTTGGACTTATTCTGTCATATAGTAAATATCATGCCCATTTCCCTAATTAGCTAAATGAAGATATTTTCATTATGGTATGTACCAATGTAAAACTCTAGTGGAAATTAAAAAAAAAGCAAAGGCATTTAAAAGGAAAAAAAAAGACCTTATGATAGCATGACTTGAGATATGATAGATTCAAAACAATCTCTACTACTTCAAATTCCTTGATTCTCTAGGGTGGATAAACTCATGCAGGAAACATTGTCTCCTTCCCAAATTTGCCTTCCCTTAGTCTCCACCTTGGAAAATGTGTAAATGGAACATTTATTTTTGCCACTGAAAGATACCAAGTGATTTGAATATGATCTTTAATGTTTTCCTACTGGCTGAATACACTGTGGGTTAACTTGGGTGTCAGGAACATTGCTTGCTGTGTAGAACACTTGTCTGAAAGTAAAATTTGGGGATTTTAAGAAAGCTTTCGGGGCGGAGCCAATATGGCAGAGGGAAAGCAGTGACTGTCTTGAGCTCTCTCCCAAAGCCCTCCAAATACCTAAAAAATGGCTCTAAACAAATTCTAAAGCAGCAGAACCCACAAAAGACAGAGTGAAGCAGGTTTCCAGCCAAAGACAGCCTGGATGGTTGACCAGAAAGGTATATCATGCGGGGCGGGGAGAGGAGTGCAGCTTGGTGTGGGTGCGCAGGCCCCAGAGACCCTGGAGCAGGCCTCAGAGGACTGAATCGTGGGCAGCTATGGCGGTTTCCAGACTTCTCAACGCAGGAACACCAAAGACAACATGGAAGGTCAGTGGGAAAAGTCTGTGACTGTGGTGAGAGAGGAGCTAAGTCTCAGCAGCAAGTCTCGAGCGTGGCCTGGGGCAGCAACTGTTTCCTGAGCTTCTGGCCTACAGACTGAGGGGGAATTGAGTGGCTGATCAGAGGGGGATTGCAGGGATCTCTTTGCCAGTGCTGAGGCAGGAATCTCTTGGTTTGCCCATGCTTGGATCTGGGTCACAGTTCTGAGGGGTGGTCCTGGGGTGAAGAGGAGCGCTGGTGTGGTGAAGCTTGTTGTGGCTGTGGAGAGGAAACACCTCACCCCTTATCATACCACCTTGGAAGAACTGAAAATTTTTGGGTCCCTAGAAGTACCTCTGAAAAGAGCTGTACAAACCCCCGAAGCTCAGGACAGTACACTCTTCACATTGGAAGCAGACTTTTACCTTAACAAAGTGTTCAAAACTCAAGTAATTGGCTGGGATCATGAGTAAGCAGCACAAAACGAGTCAGACTATATTATGTTACTTTGGTGACAAAGAAGATCAAAACATACAACCAGAAGAAGACAACAAAGCCAAAGCTCCTATATCCAAAGCCTCCAAGAAAAATATGAATCAGTCCCAAGCCTTGGAAGAGCTCAACAGGGATTTTGAGAAGCAAGTAAGAGAAGTAGAGGAAAAACTGAAAGTGATGCAAGAAAATCATGAAAAACAAGTCAACAGCTTGCTAAAGGAGACCCAAAAAAATACTGAAGAAAATAACACCTTAAAAAATAGCCTAACCCAAACGGCAAAAGAGGTCCAAAAAGCCAGTGAGGAGAAGAATGCCCTAAAAAGTAAAATTGGAAAAATGGAAAAGGAAGTCTAAAAGATTACTGAAGAAAATACTGCCCTAAAAATTAGAATAGAGCAATTGGAAGCTAGTGACTTTATGAGAAATCAAGACATTGTAAAACAAATCCAAAAGAATGAAAAATTAGAAAACAATGTGAAACATCTCATTGGAAAAACAATTGACCTGGAAAATAGATCCAGGAGAGAGAATTTAAAAATTATTGGACTATCTGAAAGCCATGATCAAAAAAAGAGCCTAGACATCATCTTTCAAGAAATGATCAAGGAAAACTGTCCTGATATTTTAGAATCAGAGGGCAAAATAGAAATTGAAAGAATCCACCGATCTCCTCCTGAAAGAGATCCCCAAAGGAAAACTCCTAGGAATATTGTAGCCAAATTCCAGAGTTCCCAGGTCAGGGAGAAAATATTACAAGCAGCCAGAAAGAAACAATTCAAGTATTGTGGAAACACAATCAGGATAACACAGGATTGAGCTGCTTCTGCATTAAGGGACCACAGGGCATGGAATATAATATTCCAGAGGGCAAAGGAGATAGGATTACAACCAAGAATCACCTACCCATCAAAACTGAGTATAATCCTGCGGGGGAAAAAATGGTCATTCAGTGAAATAGAGGACTTTCGGGCATTCTTGATGAAAAGACCAGAGTTGAATAGAAAATTTGATTTTCCAATACAAGACTCGAGTGGAACATGAAGAGGTAAACAGGAAAGAGAAAATCATAAGAGACTTATTAAGGTTGAACTGTTTACCTTCCTGCATGGAAAGATGATATTTGTAACTCATGAGATCTTTGTCAGTATTCCGGTAGTTGGAGGGGAAAAAATTATATGTACGTATATATAGGTATAGATAGATAGATGGAGGGCACAGGGTGAGTTGAAAATGAAGGAGTCATATCTGGAGAATAAAATTAAGGGGTGAGAGAGGAATATACTAGGAGAAGGAGAAAGGGAGAGATAGAGTGGGGTAAATTATCCCATAAAAAAACAAAAGAGTAAAGAAGGGGCTATTATAGTGGAGGGGAAATGGGGGAAGGTGAGAGAGAATGAGTGAATCTTATTCTCATGGGATTTGACTTGGGGAGGGAATGACATGCACACTCAGTTGGGTGTGGAAATCTGTCTTACCCTACAGGAAAATGGGGGGGAAGGGGACAAGAGAGTAGGGGAATGATAGAGAGGAGGGCAGATTGGAAAGGGGAGTAGTCAGAGGCAAGTACTTCTGAGGAGGGACGGGGTCAGAAAAAAGACTAGAATAAATGGGTGGGTAGGATGGGATTAAGGAAAGTAGAGTTGTTTTTTCAAGGCATGTTGACTATGGAGATGTTTTACATAACTGCACATATATAGCCTATGTTTGCTTGCTTGCCTTGTCAATGGGGGTGGGTGGGGAGGGAGGAAGCGAGAAAATTTGAAACCCAAAGTTTTAAAAACATGTTTAAAAAAATTGTTTTCACATACAACTGGGAAATAAGAAATACAGGAAATAGGGTACAGAAATCCAAAAAAAAAAAAAGAACAACTTTGAATGAATAAGTCATTTCGACTATTATTAATACTCAAATTAACTAAAAAGGATATATGAGGACGCTATCTGTATACAGACAAAGAACTGATAAGTAGAAGTATGTATTGAATAATTTTTACATATATACATATATATGTATATACATATATATATATATATTTCTATCTAATGGTAGCCATCTCTAGGGTGGGGGGAGGGGAGAAGAAAAAAATAAATTTATTATATGTAAATGGAATAGCAAGTTGTACATAATAGATTTTCAGTTTCATGTGCAATCTTTTTTTGTTATACCACATTATGGAAATTCTTGCTTTATCCCATGAATTAAAAATAAAATAAATTTTTAAAAAATGAAAAAAAAAAGAAAGCTTTCTTATGCCTAAGAAATGTCTTGAAACAACAATAACAAGAGTTTTTGTCTTGGGTCTGTGAAAGACTTAGGGGAAAACCTGAATAATACTTGGACAGGATGAGGTGTGGTGGGGTTGTTATCTGTGTTGGTGGAGAGACTACCCACAGCAGAGACATCATGGACCCTTCAAGGTACAAAATTTTAAACTTGTATGAGGTTCTGTTTCTGGAAGAAAATATTCATTTGTTATTGTTAGGAAAACAATACAATGATCCTCAGTATCAGGAGTTATTAACTTGGGGTTCTTTAACTTTTTTTAAAATATATTTTGATAAATGTATTACAGTATCATTGATGTGCCTTATAATCCTATGCATTTTGGTTTACTTGATTAAATTGGCACTTAAAAACCTTATTCTGAGGTGACCAGGGGCTTCATTAGACTGCTAATGAGGTTCATCATTCACAAACACATACACACATATACATACACACACACAAATACACACCACTCAAAGATTCAGAACTTTTGCACTATGGTTTTTAAAAGAAAAGGTAAATTAAATGAATGGTAATTCATAGTATCATAGCTTTAAAGCAAAGAAGGATAAAAGATATCTAGTTCAACCCTTTGATGTTACATACAAATCAAGACATTGAGATCAAAAGACCTGAAATGACTTGCCCAGGGTTGCACAGGCAGGAAATGACAGAGGAATGATTAGAAGGGGAAAGGAGATGATGAAATTAATCTTAGTTTATAAAAAGTTTGTGGCACTTGGAGCTCAGAAAGATAGAACTCACTGTGTCTGTGTGTCTGTGTTTGTGTGTCTGTGTGTCTGTGTGTCTGTGTCTGTGTCTGTACTTTGTGTTGAAAAGCATCCCAGATACTTTATGTAGTTCCTTATTTAATTGCTGTACTTTACTATTTTCTACACCCTAATCTACCTTGATTTATTTTGTACTGTAAATAATGAATTTAAAGAATGTGTTTTTTAAAGCTTTAATAGGAAAATAAGGCAACAGTCTTGTCATTAATGAACAGGAAACAATGGGAGGAAGAACAAGGCGTGTCCAGGAATATAATGGATATAAATCGTTTGTTGTTTATACACTGCTTTAAATGTACTAGGAAGCATGCTTCAGGCTAGTCAGAAGAGGTCCTCTGTATTACACTGTGCATGCTTGCCTGAAATGAAACTGTATGTTATTGGTTAACCAGGATGTTTAGCATAATCACTCTGCTAGACTGTGGTGGAGGGAGGTGATTATCACTGAGAACAGATGGGCAGGTCCAAAGCATTGCCAGATTCTGAAAAGCTCCATTTATCGTTGGTTTTATCTTTCTTTCCTTCCGCGCTCCTCATTTTATGTCTGTGTATGTGGTGGGTTTGCTGTTTATTAATTTATTTTTCATGAATGTTCCAAAGAACTAGTTGAACTAAAGGTTGCTGCCTGGTGACCTTCCAGATGAGCTCTGAAACGTAGGAGTGGGGGATTCAAAATGCTCTCGCTGTGAATATCTGGAAAGATGGGGCAGATTTCATTTTACACTGTAGCGTCCCTAAATGCATGAGAGGATTTATCTGTATGCTTAGTGCTCTGCTCTGCATCTGGAGCTCCTGGTGGATTGTACTGTCTCTAGGATCAGAAATGATTTTCTCGGATATGAACAGCGTTCCTGGCTCCCCTAAAGTGCATCCTCCTAACGGGACCCGGTTTTATACTTTTCAAGTAAGTGTGCTTTATTAGTTTCAGTCCTTTAGAAGTTCAAATGAAGTTAAAAACAAACAAAAAGCAACTTTTAATGAAGGGGAGCAGAAAAGGATAAAAAACTGCTATGTGTGAAGTTTTAGAATGGGGGATTTGAAATTGATCATGTTCAAGACAGTTCACTTCTATTTCTCATTGAATGAGTATTGAAATGATAAAAGCATTTTAATTAAATCAAATTAGGATTGCATTTTTTATTTGCGAGATCGTTTTCCTTAAAGGCTTATCAGATGTGATTTGTTTTGTAACATCAGCCATAGACATGTCGTTGTCCCTGATGAGTATTTGATAGGCACTTTCTTACAAATCTCAAAGTGAGTAGCATGGAAAAAAAATTTTGGTGAAACTTTGTAAACTGTTTATTAGGTTTGGAGAATGCCCTGATCATCTCATCTATATAGTTCAATACCTTACCTGATGTTTTACCTTAATTATGATCAGTGGCTAACCAAGCAGACATTAATATTGTATTTATTAAGATTTTCCTTTCCTCCAGCAAGGTGGATGCTCACTGAGCCAAATGCTTTGCTATGTTATCAAAGGGTCAAAGTGATTTTTATGAATGTGAAATGCAAAGCTATCATTACTGAATGTATTTCAAAAATATTTGCATAAATGGAGTCATCAGTTTGCCGAAGATGCAAACCTGTATCGAAGCTGAACCAACCTCCCCCTCTTTTTTTTCTTCCCCAAATTAGATCTTTCAGAACTAAGGTTTTTGTTATAATTTAGACACATCATTATGACAAGCAAATTAAAAAGCCACCTCTCCTCTCTCCAGTCCATTGTGGAATTAATAAAAATCTCCCTGCCTTGATTTAGTTTAGTAGAAGTCAACAACAATTGAAATATGAAAGTCTAGACAGCATAACTTGCATTCACGGAGCTAAGGAGAGAATTTCAAGTTGTGAAATAAAGACTGGAAAAGCACATGTCTCCTTTGTGGTTCCCACTGAGCTTCACAAACTGTGAGCCTGGGATATAATTATTGTTTGCCCCTCCACTCCCATGGCTACCCCCCTCCACTTTCCTTTTTTATACTACTATTTTTAATCCTGCTCTGCTTGCTGGCTTTACACTGATGTCTGCTGATAGTGGAAGGCTGTGTGGTTGGAGTGTATATTCTCACCAGTCCCTGTGGTGATGGGCAGAATATGGCAATGATTCAGAAAGGCAGGTGCCCTGGGGCTGCCTTTCCTCTGAAGGACCACTTTTTGTTTCTTACCCTGAGATAAGAGCACTGTTTGCAATATCCTGTATTTAGGATCTTGGGCACTGTCTTCCACATTAGAGATTCTACTCTCCTCTCGAGTTCAAGTTTCAGTTGCTCAGTCATCACTCAGTCTTGTTACTATGTCTTATGTGTCAGCTTTTTTTGGGGGGGATAGGATGGAGGAGGGGAGGGAGCAGTGTCCTATTGTATTTAATATTTTATACATGACTCCTCAATTTTTCCTTGAACAAGTTCATACCAAATCTCAGAGATTTAAGATGTAAGACTGAAGTTAACAAGAAGCTATTTGTTCTTCTGCTCCGTTCTGTTTATGTATAAATTGGTGTTTGATCCTAAGAAATTTGGCTGTTTGGAATTAGAGACTAGCCTTGTAATGTTTACACGCTTGAGGGGTGGGCTAAGGTAGAGGAAGGCTCTTTGCTTGAAAGTACGTGCTTGGATAAGTCCACTGCTTTATTTCTGACAGAAACAAAGAACTATAATTTTCTTCCTTTCATTTATTCTCTGTGAGGGGTTCACCACAATGAATCTTTAACTGAAATGCTGTAATAAGAAAGATGATACTGTTACAGTGGCATAAACCAAGTAACTATATTTAATCTAAAAGGTATCTTAGAAACAGTATTTCATTAAGTTTAAAATGGCATTTTTTCTGTTCAGAAGGTTGAGGTAAAAAGCCCTATAGAAATTCTGCATCACGAATTTGGGGAAAAAACATGGTCTTTGAACGTTTTCCTTTTCAAATCTAACACAGAAGTTATCTCTTGCCATCAGCCAAAGCAGGTTAGTGAAAATAAGACTGGGCTTCAGTGTTCTGTGATTGAATGATCAGAATATCTTTCCATTATTTTGATGAAATTGTACTTTCTTTTAAGCTAAAGAAGAATAAAGCTCAAAACTTTAAAATGGAGCAGGTGAGGAATTGAAATTTACTAAAACCACACAATTTTCTAAAAATCACACTTCTGTTTTTAGTCAAACATTTTAACATAAAAGTTTTTAGGGAAATGAAGTTTTGTATTAATAAAATTTCATGTAATCCTCAGTCTGAGTCAGTGTTTCCTTATTCATTTGTGATTTCTCATGGCCACATTACACCCTTGATAATTTTATATACGTGTGATTACTGCTTGAAGATATCTGTGTTTGTATTCTCCTCCTCAGGGTTGCCTAGGATTGTAAATTTTGATGAGCTCTGATTTGAGCAGTTATCTCCACTGAATTGCTTATCATGGGTTTAAAGTGGGGGAAAAGTTCTTGAGCTTTGATGCCTAGATTTTTTTTTTTAACGAAGCAATTAAAATGAGTGTAACAATGAGAACTTTATGCCATGCAGAATTTTAGAGCAGATCTGTAACTTGGAGTTTTTTTCATATTGGGCAAAAAAAAATTTTGGGAAGACAAGATATACATCAGAGCATAATGTGGCCCTTGGTTCAGCTGTGAGTGTGTATATGTGTATATGTATATGTATATGTAGTCTCAGCCCCACCACGGGGTGGGGGACCTGTGGCGTCAAGGCCACATGTGGCCCTCTAGGTCCTCAAGTGTGGCCCTTTGACTGAATCCAAACTTCACAGAACAAATCCCCTTCATAAAAGGATTTATTCTGTAAAACTTGGACTCAGTCAAAAGACCACACCCAAGGACCTAGAATGCCACTTGTGGCCTTGAGGTCTCAGGTTCCCCACCCCTGCAGAATTCTGTTGTGTGACCGAATAGGCTGGAGGGGAAGCCAAGCCCCCAGAAAGGGATATCACAGCAATGGGACCTTGGGAGTGGCAATCTGAAATTAACTGGAGATTCAGGGTCCTTCTTCATAGGATTATGGAAGACTAAAAGATTAGAGAAAACTGGTCTCTGCATGGGGAGGAAATATATATCCCAGTATTTGTGCCCTGAGACAAATCTCCATTGTCCATCTCTGGTTATCTTTCCACATAGAGTAAGAAGACATCTTAAAGATTATGTCCTATACACACTCTTATTTGTAGAGATTTTTCTTAACCAAAAATAAAATGAAGGAAATTGAAGCAAATGTAATTAAGGTAAAGTAAGTACAGTTATCCCTTCCACATTGCGACTTTCCCTAGCATGATTTTGATATATTTCCAGTCAGCATAAGAAATTGAATGGGAATTTTTTGTAAGTTTTGTGGACACCACAAATGACACAGAAAAGATTTAGAAACTCTGAAATGAATAAAATATATGTATAGTATTGTATAATAGCAACATATTTTATCTTTTAACACCATAATGATTCAGACTTCTTCTCTGGTACGAAGGGAGGGCCAAAATTTTTACACAAATTTTTCCAAATTTCAGGGGGTGCCACGCCTCTAACCCCTGTGATGTGGAAGGGATAATTGTATGCCAATTATATGCCTGTGAAGCTGGGGTCAGAAGTTATAGTTTATATATGTCATTCTACTAGTTCTCTGTCATGTTTTCCACAGTAGCAATGGATTAATTAGGTGATAAACTTAATGGCAAAAACACGTTTTTGTCTATTAATAAGTGTTACCATTCCCAGGGATATTTGCATTTCATCTGGGATTTATGAGCATCTCAACACCTCTGACTAAGTCAGTGCGTCCCCACTAGTGGGAAAGAAAAGGGAAAAAGCGCCTTTTTGGTTGAAAGCCTTCCCATGCCCTTCAAATCATACCACTGAGAAGATGATCTCAGCTACCTAAGAATCCCTCCATAGGGGAAAAGGGAACATTACATTAAATCAGTGTACTTGCCATGCATAAAAAGTCTTATTTTCATAGATTTAACTAATAATTCAATTCATCGATTTAAAAATCAAGTGACTAAAATACTAAAATCCTGTTATTAGAAAAAAAAAATAACATATACTTCATCTTTTGACCGTGATGATATTCTCTCTTGTATAGTAACATGATATAATTACTCCATTATTCCCAAAGACCTCATGCATATGGGCAGTGTTGAAGAGAAACATGGACTATAGGAAAGACCTTTAGTAAAAAGAGAGAGAGCTCTACTTTTGCCACTGCATTTCTTAGAGAAGTAAACACTATGGAGAATAGTTTTCCTCTATGATCAATTTGTCTGATTTTGTGATTTAATTGGGTAGGAGACTTCCAATGAGAAATCTCTGCTCTCAATGACGATCAGAAAATTCTCTGCAACTAATAGTCTTAGAAACTTTCTTGAAGCCACTAAGAGGCTCATTTCCTTGGCTGGGATCATAGAGCTGAACCCAGGTCTTTGTGACTTGGGGCCATTCCTCTATCTAGCACACCACATTATCTGCTTGTGACTAATTCATACAAGATAAATATGGAGGATGGGTAGACAGATGTGGACAATGATTCTAATGGGTTAAGAAGGCACAAATGAGTCCAAGGGGAGTTATCCTCATAAGATAATAGTAATAATAATAAGTACTTATATATCATTTACACATATATAAAACTTTGTATAATTCTATATATACACACATATTCACATAAATATATAAATGAATATATTTCTATATATATTTGCAATCCTATATATGTATATATATATGTGTGTGTGTGTGTGTATATATATATATATAATTTATATATTTAAAAGTATTATTTTAAGAAGAGGTCCATAGGATTGATCAGATTATCAAAGGGGTCTATGACACACATACACAAAACCCCTAATTAACCCCTATTAACCCCTAATCTAGACCAACTTCTGCATCTTACACATAAGGAAATCCTGGTCCAGAGAAGACAAAAATGAAATCAGTTGTTGTCCTCAATGTATTTGTATTCTACCTTAAGGAAATAAGTACACAAGTAAATACATACTAAAAATGTACACAGTAACATCATGAAGGTGGGTGGAGGCAGTCGGCCTCAATGTTGGTCACCTAGACCTGGGCACGCTAGCCTGGGGACCTAACTCTTATACCTATTTGTAAGTTTTGTTTGTATAGAAAATACATTCTGAGCTGGGAAGCTAGGAACATACAACTGGTAAGGGGGAAATTCTCTTCTTGTCCAGCAGCAGTCATACCTTATTGTAGAATTCCCTCTTTCCTCATTATTTGCCATTGAATGTACATTAATAGGGAATTGCTTCTTTCTGAGAAAGAAATTCCCCTATCAGATTTCCTTCCCTGAGGCACAATTCTAGGGATTAAGTTGTTTCATTTTGTTTTCTGTGGTTTGGTTGCTGAAGGTATTTCCTTCCCCTCTGGTAAACAACTACAGCAATAAAAATTAAGGGAGATGTTTTTACTAAATGAAAGCAAGAAAGACACTGTGTGGTAAAGAGGAATGGACCTGAAGTCAGAATTCTAGGTTTAAATTCAATATCTGTCATATGTGATTTCTTCACTTTTCTGCATCAGCAGTGCTGAGATATTCTTGATACCCTTACCGATTGATTTCCTGCCCTCTCCTCCTGGATGATCTCTTCTCCTTGGGCTTTTGTCTTGGTTTTCTTCCTATTTATTTTGACTACATTGTCTTATCCTTCTGTATTAGAGACTTAAAATGGGGTGTACCTTCTCCCTCATCAATTATATGAAGATAAAATAGTGTTTCACATACAGTAACTGATATTCTAAGTGCTACATTTTGGAAGGAAGGATGTATTCCACATTCTAAACAATAAACATTATTTTTTTTTTCTGGAGTCTATAACCCATTTGTAAGTTGGATATTGCATAAGTAGATGGGAGCCCTAATATAGCAACAAGTTGTTTGTCCTTTGTTTTCAAAGAGGATGAATGATATCCCTGGGTGATGACTTGTGCATGAAACTCAGGTCTTCTTGATCACAATCAAGATCATCTATTGCATCCCAAGCCATCATCAGCCATCTTGACTTTTGTCTCTGGACTTTGATAGCAGCAAGAGTGACTGTCTAGAAGAGGGAAGTGGTAATTGAAAAGAGGGAGTTTTATTGCTTGCTCAAGAACATGGTATATCAGAACTTAAGTCAGTGCCTTTCCACAAAGGTTTATTGAATTTAACTGAATTGAATTGAGTTAAAAATGGTCATTTTGCTTTTTTGTTTCGTGCTATTTTGCCATGAGAGATAAAGGAATTAGTTTTCCTTTCATCTGGACTCTAGGAGTGGACAAGGATTGTGATTTGAGCAGATTTTTTGCCAATTTCAGCAATCCTTCTTTATCCTTTATTCCTACATTTCAAACTAAGACTCTAGGTTACAATTTGCTAACTTCTATCCTGTACATTTTGTTAGTTTGTTTCATATACATACACACACACATACGTGCACACACACATGCACACACAGAATACACATACACACGAATGTATATGTAGGTATATATGTGTCTGCATACATACACATATGTGTTTGTGTATGGATGCACACTTATATATACACAGATGTTTGTATATGCATCTGTTTATGAATGCACATGTACAAGAAATGTTTATACATGCATATACACATACACACAAATGTAGAACATGATGTTTAGCTTGGAGATTCAAATCCTTCCTCTGACAACTGTTATGCCTATGGTCCTGGACAAGTCACTCAGTCTCTATGTATCTCAAACAATTCCCTAGAACTTATCTATTAAGTTTTAGATAGTTGCGATCTGTTTTGCTAGAAGAAATGTCCATACCTACAATTCACTGTGTTGTTGAAATCATGACTCTTGCTAGGCACGGTGACACACACCAAAAATCTCTGCCACTGATGAAGTTGAGGCCTCTGGATGGATTGAGTTCAGAAATTCTAAACTACAGTAGGACCAAAGCTGATTAAAAGTCTGGATTATGTCTGTCATTGATATGGACAGTTTCTGTGAGTAGGAAGGCAGGTCTAGTCTGCCTAAAGAGGGGTGAATCAACCCAAGTCAGAAACAGAATTAGTTAAAACTTCTGAACCTATCAGCACTGGGGTCAGCCAGTGGCTATTGTACTTGTGAGTGGCTGGCAGAGATAGTGAGACCAGATCTCAAAACAATAGTAACAAAATTAATCCATCACACATACAGTTTTACAATTTAGCTTTTTTGAAATTTAAAATTTTAATGTATTTTTCCAATTACATTTAAAAACAATTTTAACTTTTTTTTTAAATTTGGAACTCCAGATTGTCTCCCTTCCTCCCTTCCTCCCTTCCTCCTTTCTCTCCTCCTTGAATAGGCAAACAATTTGATATAGATTATACATGTCCAGGCATGTAAAACATATTTCTGAAGAGGTGGGCGGTTATGGGGTGCTCCTAGATGCACAGAGGTACCCCAAGATCACGGGAGGTTTTGGGGCGCTGGGAAAAAAGCTCTAGATCGTGGTGCCGAATTGGCCTGAAAGAATTCAACCCAGATCTTCTTCCAGCCAGAGAAAAAGTTTATTAAAAATAAAGCATATAGGCCAGATCACGCCCATGAGGATGAGTTGGCTTGAGAATCTCAGCCTCTGGGCATGAGAGGTTCTCAGCGTCTGAATGGGGGCTGGGGGCTAAGGTGGTCAGGCCAGGTGAGGCTCCTAAGGACAAGCGGTCATGGGAGTCTCAGCCTCTGGAGGCATGAGAAATTCCCAGTCTCTGAGTAGGGGCTGGGGTGGATAGGCCATGTGATGCTTATGAGGACAAGTGGGAGTGAGGGCCTCAGCCTCTAGGCTTCAGAACAGCTCAGCAACAGAATGGGGCAAAGGTGAGTCTTAAGTACAGAAAGACTGGGGGAGGGGTCTAAGAGTGGCCAACCAGTTTAGAGTGAGGGGAGGCAGGGCCTAGGGAGATCTGGATGGGAGTGGTCAGCAAGCTGGGGTGAACAGAACTCCTGGGTCCTGGACCTCGTGGTGCCTAGCTAGGATTAAGGGTGGCCAGAGGAAGGGGGGGTTAGTTGGGTCCGTTTGGAAGGTAACAAACAACGAGAATAGATAATGAAGGGAGCTGAAAGGGGGGAAGTTTTCTTTCAAATGGAGATAAAGAGAGACAAACAGAAGGCAGGTTCTTTTCAGCGCCAGGAAGGAAAGCACATTTGAATAAGATTTCAAAGAGAGAATCTAAAAGTTTTAAGGTTTTTCTGGGAATCGTAAACAAAGGAGCCAAATTCCAAAAACACAGACCAAAAGACAAAATTTTTAAAAAAAGAAAAATAAAGTAAAAAAATATGCTTCAATTTGCATTCAGTGTCCAATTAGAACTTTCTCTGGAAGTAGATAGCATATTTTTTATCTTAAGTTCTTAATTGTCTTGGATCAGTGTATTGCTGAGAATAGCAAAGTCGTTCACAGCTGATCATTGTAAAATGCTGCTGTTACCGAGTATGCTATTTTCCTAGTTTGGCTCATTTCACTACAAAATGTAACTTTTTAAGACTATAGAGATGTATACTCTTACAAGAAGCTGCATGAGATTACTGATGGATCCATTGTTCTTTCCATATAAGATTACCCTATTTTATATAAGATCGATATACAATTTGCTATGACATGATGGTCAGACACCAAAGACACCAATGCCTTCCACTGCATCCTGGGTCATCACCAGTCATCCTGAATTTTGTCTTGCCATTGGACTTGGATGATTCTGAAAGCGAGAGTGAGGCTGATGACTTTGTGCAACTCTGCTTCACTTAAATCTGATATACCTGAAAGTCAAGACATCACCCTGTGATGTGACATGATGCCACCCCAATCAACATGATGCCATTGTTCCCCTTCAAAATGAAGGACAAACGACAACAATATACAATTTACCTATTATGTCTGCGTGAGATTTAACTATATAACTGCAGCTGTATGGTGCGATGGATAGAGTCCTGTCCCTAGAGTCAGGAAGAAATTATTTCAATTGTGGCTTCAGACACTAGCTGTGTGATGCTGCTCAGATCATTGAACCTCTACCTCTTTGCTCATCTGTAAAATGGGGATAATAACAGCACCTACATGACAGGGTTGTTATAAGAATCAAATGAGATAGCATTTGTAAAGCATTTGGTACGGTCCCTGGGAAACAGTAGGTAGTAGATATTCGTGTTCATTCTCTCTCTCTCTCTCTCTCTCTCTCTCTCTCTCTCTCTCTCTCTCT
>NW_020954652.1:13481876-13508478 GCF_900497805.2 Vombatus ursinus
TCTCTCTCTCTCTCTCTCTCTCTCTCTCTCTCTCTCTCTCTCTCTCTCTCTGTCTCTTTCTTTCCCCTCTCTCTTTCTCCTTCTTTCTCTCCCTCCACACACACACACACACACACACACACTTATTCCCTTCCCCTTTCCCGCTGTCTCTGTTTCAGAAATATCTTCATTGTTGTTGTTAATTTATGAGCACGTTTTGGGCAATATGGTGTCTGATAAAATGGCTATTGCAATGTTCATATTTTTCCCATAGCAAGATAATGCTACAGTTGTTTCTAGGTGATGAGGTCATAAATCTAGAAATAGGAGGGACCTTAGAGATCATCTAGTCTAGTTCCCTAATTTTACAAGTGAAGAAACTGAGACCAAGAGAGGTTGAGTGATTTACCCAAAACCAAAGAGATAGCAAATAGCCAAGTTGCTTGTTCATTTGAAATTCCTCTTGGTCATGATCCATTTACGTAACTTTAAATTATTTTTATGTAAATTCACAACTACACCTCTATGGTCATTTACTATTAATATTTTAATGGACATTTTAAATCCTGGTGATTACTACTACTATGTTTTCTTCTTACAAAGGAACTTTGCTTTAAAAAAAAATGTTGACTAGCCCCAAATTCCAGCCCCTCCTGTGATATTTTCATTCATTTGATAAATGTATTTTGAATGTTACTATTTGCATCTTAATTATTACTTCTTTTGTCAGGCTTAAAATGTTGAACGCATAGACAAAATGAAAATCACCAGTTTATGGAACTGGTGAAATTCAGGAATGAATACAAAATATCAGCAAAATCTGAAAAGAATTACTTGCTTTACATGCTGAACATTCAGCCCATCACATGGGTTTTTAAAAGACGTTTGTATTTTTGTTAGTAAACAGCAATAAAAAAAATATTGCTTCCAGCAGAGCTGCTAGAAAGCAAGACAGAACCTTAAAGGCAGGCAGCATGTCAACAATGTCGTGGAGAGTACCATAATGCTGGCTGAGTTGGAATTTTAAAGGGCATCACAAAGTAGAATTGGGCAAAGTCCAGTCTAAAAAAAAAAAATCTGGGCAACATCATCAGGAAATGGTGTTAATGTCAAGAGTCCATGTAACCAACATATATTTAGCAGAAACATGACTGACATTGCTGGAACCCAGAGGGTAGAAAGTGAACCGAGAGGAGGAGACTCTATTTGTAGGTTTCCTTTAAGCAAGTGAAATCCAAAGAAAAGTGACCTACATCTAAACTGGGCCTCTTAGGTGTGTCCCTGCCCTGTCCTGTATGTTATCTGGAATGTGCAGTTGTTTTTTGCTCTCTTTTCTTCTGGTGTTCATTCATCTATTTGGTTTTAATCCATTAGGTTTCTCGGTATTGATCTTGGAAGTTACAGACATAACGATGCAAGTCATACTTTTTGTTTGTTTCATATTGCAAATGGGAAGAAAGTGGGGAGGAAGTGAAATCCTTGAAGACATAGGTTAAAGATACAAAATATTTTAAATGGTATTTATTATGTTGAGATACTGTTTGGTTTAGTAGATAAAGAGCTAGCCTTGGAGTCAGGAAGACCTGGGTTCATGTCACACTCTTGACGTGTCCTGTCTTTGTGACCACACACAACTACAAGGACTATTAACAACATAATAAGGTGGGGAAAAAAAGTGTGGCTCTCTGTTGCTAAAGAGGGTTTCTTTCCAGGGAGCTGCCTATAAAATTGAAATCTCCTGGTTATCACTAAGTAGTTATTTCTACAACTTTCTGAAGATTTAGGGGAGCAAATGAGGCATCTGGCCAGACGTTTTGTTAATATTGGTATTCCTGGTACTGAAACTTTACCACTGTTGCATATCAATTCCTCTTTCATTTATGTTCTTCGGGACTTCCTTTGGTCTACATTAGATTAAAACACTTAGGTATGTTCAAATCTAGCCTCAGATACTTACTATCTTTTTGGCCCTGCAAGTCACTTAAATTTGATTGCCTCCAAAAATAAATAAATGAAGTGTGTGTGTGTGTGTGTGTGTGTGTGTGTGTAAGACAGGGATAGTCACACATCTAGCAAGTATCATAGATAGGATGGGAATCCACTGCTTATATACCTACACACTGCTTCTCTATTCAATTAAAATGTAATTTTTTTGTAATTGTTGTAATTTTGTACTTGTAAATGTAATTATTTTGTAATCAAAATAATTATCTGCAAATAAAGCCATTTCTCTGTGTAGTATAACTATCCATGCTTAAAGTTCTTGTTCCCATGAATTAAATTATACATTTTAAAGAATAAATAGCATGCAACCTAAAATTAGGGCAGTTAGGTGGCACAGTGAATCAAGTGTCAGGCCAGGAGTCAGGAACACTCATTTTCTTGAGTTCAAATCTGGCCTCCGACAGTTACCAGCTAGGTGACCTTGGGCAAGTGACTTACCCTTCTCTGCCTCAGTTTCCTCATCTGTAAAGTGAGTTAGAGAAGGAAATGGCAAACCTCTGCAATATCTTTGCCAAGATAACCAAAATGGGGTCACCAAGACTCAGACATGACTGAAATGCCTTAACAACAACAAACCTAAAATTATTTAATTATCAGTAAGTCCCCCTAGGCTTGGGAGGTGAGATTGGTTGAATGAAATACTCTACTGGTTTCTTGTTGCCACCACCGTATTTAGCCAGCCTTTCTTACTACTCTGTTTCTGTAGACAAAACTAGTAAGGGAAATAAAGTACATTTCTCTTTTCCCTTACACCCTCCCGACACTTTTTTTTATTTTATTTTTTCAAATTAGTGGACAACTAAATAATCTAGGAAATATACTTTCAATTGACAAAGATACTGGAGTGGTTTACTATTCCTTTCTCCAACTCATTTTACAGAAGAGCAACTGAGGCCAATAGGGTTAAATGACTAGCCTGAGGTCACACAGCTGTTAAGTGATTGAGGCTAGATTTGAACTCAAGAAGATGACTTTTCATAATTCCAGGCCCTGTGCACTGTGCCATCTAGCTGTCAAATATACTAGAGGTTAAAATAGTAAAAGGGGCATCCACAAGCTTAGTGAAGCTTTAACACTTCACATATGTGAACAAATGGTAAAGTAGGTCTTTATCTTAGTTGCACTACTCATAATAGCTAACATATAGCACTTTAAGGTTTGCAAAGTGCTTTATATAAATTATCACTTTTGATCTTCACAAAAATCTTACGAAGTAGGTGCTGTCTTCATGCCTATTTTACACATGAGGTCACTGAAGCTGATCAGTTTAAGTGATTTGTTGGGTGTTACATAACTAGTATGGACCCAAGGCAGGATGCCAACTCTGGCCTTCCTGAGTCAATGAGCAATAAATACTTTACCTGCTCTACTGTGTCTGGCAGTGACCTAATCATGTAGATTTATATGTATCATCTGTTAACTTAGAGCTTTTCTTCTAATTCAGCCTACTTTTGTCCCCCTTGCATACTAACCTGAGATACTGGTTTTTAGGTGAAGTAATAGCCTCTAGTTCAATTAGGTTAAGTTGGAATTTAGATTTTTTTCTTAAACTCAAATCTCTCTGGCTGTCATTGGCCAACAGTAGATCCCTGGCCAAGAGTCACTTGGTCATTGTTTGGGCCCTGATCAGCTCAGATTGAAAGTAAATAGATAAATAGCAATTGTTTTTGTTTTGGCCAGAAACCATGACAGTCTTCCCCTCCCTGATTGATTTTTTTTAACTAGGTAAAAGGGGCCATTGGAAATTGAGGGGATGCCCATCAATTGGGGAATGGCTGAACAAGTTGTGATATATGAATGTCATGAAATACTGTTTTATAAAAAATGATGAGCAGGTGGATTTCAGAAAAACCTGGAAAGACTTACATGAACAGATGCTGAGTGAAGTGAGCAGAACCAGGAGAACATGTGCTCAATAACAGCAAAGAATAACTTTGATAGACTTAGCTTTTCTCAGCAATACAATGATCTAAGATAATTCCAAAAGACTCATGATGGAAAATGATCTGTATCCACAGAAAGAACTACGGAGTCTGAATGGAGATTGAAGAATACTATTCTCTCTCTCTCTCTCTGTATTTTCTTTCTCATGGTTTTTCCCTTTTGTTCTGATTCTTCTTTCACAACATGACTGATGTGGAAATAGGTTTAATATGATTGTACATGTATAGCCTATATCAGATTGCATGCCATCTTGGGGAGGGAAGAGGGGAAGGAGGAGGGAAATTTGGAACTCCAAATCTTATAAAAGTGAATGTTGAAAACTCTTTTTACATGTAATTGGAAAAAAAAAATAAAATACTATTAAGTGGGGGGAAAAAGAGTAAGAGCCTAGCCCCAATTAGCATTTTACAGTTTGAACAGTATTAAAACCTTAACTGAGCATGGTTTGTCTTAATGTGCCAACTAAGGAAGAATTGGACATTCCTACATGGTGAAGCCCTTTAATCTACTCACCCGCAAACCTTGTTTCCTTACCTACCCTAGGCCACGACCTTTCCAAACCTATCATCAAGTTGCCTTTCTCTGAGAATCTTCCTTTTCATACCTCTCCCATCTTCTGTCCTCATCCCTGGATCTTCTCAGAAGTTGTTGTCTCAGGTACCATCACCCATACCATAGAGCCACAGTCTACACTCTCTGAGGAAGAGGTCACCCTTTTTGCCTGGCACATGTACTCATGGTAGATTTTTCTCCTTATACTCCTCTTTCTTCCCTTAAAACATGTTTGCCCCATGAGAAGCAATTTATAGTTATGCCTTTGTTCGGACCTATACAGCTACTATTTAGCTGAATTCAAGGTTGTGATAGAAAAAAATGATTTATGCATGAAATAAGTAACAAAAAAATCTCATTAATAAACACAAGGTCATAAACCCATGGAGTTATTTTAAGTGTGTGAATATAATCAAGTAAATTAGCTTAGTGTGCTAAAGATGGTTTGCTTAAAGTCATATTAGAAATGTTAGGACATTGCTAAAAAGGATCGCATTTAAAGTTCAAACTTAATGTGTTAGGGAATATGTGCTGTAACTATATTTTCTTTTGTAGTACATTTTAGCATTTGAACATGAACTAATAGTTATTTGAGATGATAATTATTATTTTAAATGAATAGACATAAAAAGTCATAGGCCCAGATGAAAAAAAATATTTATGAAACATTTTTTCATTGTCTTAAGAATGTAGAATCCCTTGGCTGGCTAAATTTGAGTCTAAAATTGCTTGGTTGACTTGACCAGAGTGTAGCATCCCTTGACTGGCTCGAATCTAAACTTGCTTTGGTCAGCTTAATTTGAGTCTAGAACAGCTACAATGTGAGTGACCTAAATCATCAACTGAAGCATCAACCTCATTCTCACTGAGTGCTGGCTTTTCAGTGTCCTAAGGATTCATACACACAGAGAGTGTAAATGTGCCTTTGGAAGCAGATGGTTTGATTTTTCCAACTGAGGTGAAAAGGAATGCAATCAGCCCTACATAACTGCACTGTTGGAAAACATCTGCAGCCGGATTGTCCAGCATTAGCAAAGGGAATGGTGCAGCAACATGTCCTGGACACAGAGCCAAAAAGGCATAGGTCAAGTTACAATTGGTAACCCAAAAGAACAAGCCTTGTTAGGAAGTACTTGTGTATTCTGTTTATTGGATATGTTCATGCAAAATGAGTTTTCTCTTACATATCTATCCATACAAAATTCTAACATCCCTCTATCATTATTCAGGACATAGTATGAAATATCACCAAAGCCCACATCTATGAATAGAATTTACCTCCCTATTAGCTACAGAAGAGCAAAAAAAAAATGAGGAAATCCCTTTCCGGCTGAGTTTCTAAATTTCCCCCCCTCCAGTTTTCTCCAATTATGTTTGCCTTTGCTTTCTGCACTAAGACAGGGCTTATCCTTCTACAGAATGTGTACACATTCCCAGATGCAGGAATTAAGACTCTAATGTATCAATGCTGTCATCTTCAGATGTCAGTCTTCAGGCAATTGTGATTCTGAAGAACACATCCAGAAACATGAAATTGTCAACGACCTTCAAGTCCAACCCATGGCTTACATAAATCATTGTCATTCAAGGCATGTCCTTTCTTTCTAGGGCAGGTGCATTTGTTGTCTCAATTTAGCATATCATTCTCAACTGGCTTGATTATTTGGTATCCCAGTCCACAGGGTCCTAGAAGGAATATGGGGAAAACCATTAGGTGTAAGAACAGTATTAGACTTCACTTTTAGCTTATAATCAAGAGAAGAAAACTCAGAGAAAAAAACAAACAAACAAACAAACTTCAAAGTAACACCAAGGGTCACATATTTAAGAAAGCCGGAAAGTGAGGAGAAAAATGTACATTTTGAAAGGAAGTACTTTAAAATGACTTAAAATGTAAAGAAAAATTTTCACAAGACAGATGCATCTGCAATACACACACATATACACACACACACACACACACACACACACACACATGAAATATTACAAATCCTGATGTTAGGACTAGAATCAAGAACATAATCTTAAAGGTTATTAATGATATTCTTTTCAGCAAAATATGCGACATGCTTACATCATTTTTGGTAGAAAAATATTATTTTATTCATTAGTGGTTGTCTGAAAAATATCTATATCAGATGTTCCTTCACAGCCCTACTAGACAATGGGCAGATTTTACTAAGTGTAATGCTTTTAACTAAAATAGTATTTCACTGAAGAATATAGATAGAATGATGCTTTGACTGTCCCAATCCCAAACTTTATTAAATCAAATTCTAATCCTTACTAGCTTGACATTCCCTAAGTATAGATTTAAAGGTAGTGTTCCTTGCTTCTCCCTTTAAGTACATTTATGTAATTTACTACCAAGTCACAATTTGTTGTTGCCACTATTTATGGCCTTTTCTGTGTTTTTATTCAGTTCCTCACTAAGGCTTGTGAAAATTTGAAAACCAATTGAAAACATATAAAAATCTTCCAGGACCACTGCAAGAACAACTTTCTTTTTTAAGCCATGAAACAATATATTAACTATTGCGGTACATCAGTGATCTCATTCAGACAGTTATATTGGTAGTGATCAAAACCTATATGCACTCTTCTCACATTGTTCTAGTCTGTACCTTTCCATAAATTCTCTGTAGAAAATATGTCTAATGAACATATGGGCCTCCACTTGATTCTTTCAATATTTTGTGTTTATCAGGGAAACATGCAGACTGTCCTGTTGCTGTCCCCTGGTCTTACCACATAATGAGTTCAACTAATTTTCTGGTCATAATTATCTTTACCATTTTATACCATTTTTTATCATAAAAGCATTATTAGTAGCCTACTGCTTCCTGTTTCCATCTCTTTCGATTTCTTTTCAGTTGCTGCTATTGTGATTCTTCTGAAGTTGTGATGTTGCATCATGCATGAAAATATAGCATTACTAAAAAGATACTTCTGTTCAAAAGATGATCTTCTGCTCTAATGAAAATCTTAAGATCATTGAAGATGTTATGAAATTTCCCAAATGCAACCAAGTCATTTCACCTTGTACAAAGAGGAAAGAGAGACAGAGACAGAAACAGAGACAAAGACAGAGAGAGACAAAGACAGAGAGAGACAGAGACAGAGACAGAGAAAGACACTGATGGACAGACACACAAACTGAGAGATAAAGGGCAGAAGAAGGAAGGAAGGAGGGAGGGAAGTTTAAAAAAAAAGAAAGGCCAACTCTCTAATGCTCTAAATCACTAATATTTAGAGAAGTTAAAATCAAAGCAACTCTAAGGTTCAACCTCATAACCATTAAATAGGCAAAGGTAATATAAAAGGTAAAAGACAATTGTTAGGAGTGGACATGAAAGGACAGGCGTATTAATGAAGTATTGAACTAGTCTAACTGTTCTATGGTTTGAACTCTAGCCCCAAAGTCACTAAACTGTGCATTGCCTCTCCACCCAGTAATACATACTAAACTTTTACCCAAAAGCGATGAAAGAAAGAGGGATGTTACCTTAAAAATATAACAGTATTTGTTAACAAATAACTGATGATAAAGTAGGCATCCAATAATTCAGGAAAGTCTAAAACCATAACACATGATTGTAAAATCATAGTGTATCCTAAAAATTGATGAAAGGGATAAATCCAGAGAACCTTGGGCATACTTTTTATGAACAGATACAGAATAAAGTGAAAAGAATCAGTAAAATAATATACAATGACAACATTGTAAACACAACTATGAAAGACAGGATCAGTAGAATAACAATCATGACTCCAAAAGTCTAATGATGAATTATGCTTCCCACCTCCTGGAAGATGGGAAATAGAGTAGAGGTGTAGAATGAAACATGGATAGATTTCAAGGTACCATAAACTGGGATGAAAATATAAATCTTTATTTTCACTAACTTCTAATTTAAATTTAGCATTTCATTCACTTATGAATGTAGGCAACAAAACATTATTCTGCAAAGGGGTTCATAGACTTCACTAGATTCTGAAAGGCATCCATGATAAAAAAAAATAATAATAAGATTCCCTGATTCAGAAGGACATTAAAAAAAAAAGTCTAGTACATTCTGGACTAAGTATTTGGAGAACACTGACTTAATCTGAATTGGTGCCTATGGCTTGTCAGTTTCCTGATACAGTATAGATGGTGAATCACCATCTTCATGGCATAATATTACTCTGGAAGACTATGTAGTTCAGTACCTGAGGCAGTTAAATCATTATTGTCAGGATTGCAAAACCAATTTTTTTCTTTTTTTTAAAATAAGTTCCATCTTTTATACTAAATGTTGTTTCCATCTTCTTTTTTTTTATATAGTACTGGAATTTCCCACTGTTACAATAGCTAGCATCCCCTTTGTATTATGGCTGCCTATTTTCTTCTGTGTTCCATTATCACCTTTCCCCCTGCTTTTTCAGGTAGGAAAATACAGGAAACACCTGTGGTGTTGTAAGTGTAGGGAGCTCCCTCTACCAAAATAGAACATAATGAGACTATAACTTAATACATAAATCCTAGAGAATTGTCTAAGACACATATAGGTTAAATGACTGGCTCAAGGTCACACAGCTCATATTTTTCAAAAGATTAAGCCCAGTCCTCTTTACACTGAGCCAGGCTGCCTCTATTTTGATTTTCATGTGATAGTTAATTATTATTCAGTCAGTTAAATTGAATAACATCAGAGTTTTCAGATTCTTAAGGTAAAGATAAAACTTTTTTGCTTTCTGGTCAAATATGCCAAATAGGAGGATGTGGTACAGAAGACTATCCAGGTTGGACAGGCAACCTCTACGTGGAAGTTTATACCACTGAGAACAGTGTCATTTCTTTTTTCCCCAATTCCAGACCCAGCAACAACCACCTCAACGCACAGTGGGATAAATTCTTGGTCCCAAATTATTTGTTCCTTTTATTGACATCCATATTACAGGCAAATTCACAACTTCTCTCCAGAAATCCACTTTATTCAATTATGTACATACGGGGACATCTACCCAAGCCCAACCCGCTTAGCATGTAACACTGGCAAAGAATAAAGTACCCTATGTACACAACCAAAAACAAACAAAAAATGATATGTTTTATACAGACCATGTTTTGCCTTTTTGTGCCCAACATTTTTCTAAAGTCAGAGTATGCCAGATCTTATGCCTGAATAACCTTTTTCTAGCACATGTACACACATACACACATGCATGCACATATATATGAATATGTGTAAATATATACATGTATATATAGATATATGTAGATAGATATGTATTTCACATCTTTTGTGTTCCAGTCTCCTTTTGGTTGCTGTCTCTTCCATCCCAAACCTTTGCTTTATTTCAGTTAATACCCTGAGATTTTTTAAAATAGAGCAGAAGTCTCTTTTCTAGTTGTTTCAGAGATGAGAAGAAGCCATGTAAAAGTGTATCATCCTTATTGGACTATATATGTGTGTGTGTGTGTGTTTGTGTTTGTGTATTATGTGTGTGTGTGTGTGTGTGTGTGTGTGTGTGTATACGTGAATACACTATCTCCTTCATTTTACTATAGTTGGGATCTGGATATGAGTACTTCTAGTCATCTATAAAATGAGGGAGTTGAACCAAGTGATCCCCAAGATTCCTTAACTGTAGATCCTATGATTATTTATGGTTTCAAAAGATATACTCTATGTTCCTGGAACCCTACTTGTGTCAATGGCTTTTGCATGCCTTTGTTAGACCTCATTCATTGTATGGTTTACCAGGATTTCAGGCTTCCTCTTTACACCAAAATAAACTAATTAAATCTTACTGGTTTCCAGTAATGAGGACCTTTAGATTATACCTCCTTCAGGGCATTTGTTTGTCACAGGCTTTTCAAAATTCAGACTGGAGATATTGCCATGTCAGGACTGATATATATCTGTTGTCAATTAATGATTTATCTGTCTCAAAGCAAATGGCCAAATAAAATATAAATTTATTTGCTTCACAGTAAATGTGGATGGTTTCTTGAATTCTGTATTCAAATTTGGAAATTGATTGTCATTATCATTGTGTTCATTAAAATACTTAATTCAAATAAAGACTTACTTAACCAAATAATATTAACATCTCAAGAATAATGAGTTTCCTGGTTTTGGCCATTAACTTTTAGCCCTTGGCTAAATTATAATGATTTTAAAAAAAACTTTGTTTCATTTGTATGTCCATAAAATCTATTCCTAACATAGGAAAGTAATTTTTCAGGGAAATAATTGGGACAAATTCTGAAGAGTATTATGAAGTCAAACACTAATAAAATGGAAAGCATCATTTTTTGAATGATCATAACCCACGAATTACCTCTTTGAGTGTTGTCACTGGAATTCATTATATCTCATGTTGAAAAATGCTAAGCTTAAGTATTAGTCTGATTGATCTTCCTTTCCCCCCTTTTAGCATCTTTCGTAGCTAAATGATTCTATTTCAGTTAGTTCCTTATTCTCTGTTCACTAAGCACACCAGAAATTGATTGCCTGCTCCTTGATGTCAAGGAATATGTCTTCTATTCCTTTGAGAGTTTACCCATATGAGCTCAAGATATTCCTTACACATTTCTTGAATGGATACATGTATGGAGAATGGCTCCTGCAAAATGCTTCCCCTCTGCAGAGTAAGAACAAGACCAAAGTAGATTTCAGCTTGCAGCTGTAATGTATGATATTGTACTCCTCCTGTCACGGTCTGATGACTTTAATTTTGATACAAATGTAGTCTCAAACAAAGGGACAATCTACAGTAGAAGTTCTCAACCTTTTTTGTCATAGATCTCTCTGGCAGTTTGGTGAAACCTATGGCCCCTTCCTGGAATCATGTTTTTAAATGCCTAAAATAAAATATGTACGACTACTAATGAAATCACTTTTATTTAAACAGTTATCCAAATGTTAAAAAAAAAAAGTTCATAATCCAAGGTTGAAAACCCCTGATGTAGAAGATGGAAAAAGGTTTTTTTAGACTTTAAGTTCCTTTAGATCACTAGTTATTTTATTTCTGTCTTGGTATTCCCAGCTTCTAGCATAACTATTCACATATAAGTCCTCTATACATTTTAGTATAAATATATCAAATTTGTATAATAAATATCCCCCAGGACAAAGAAGAATCAATGCTGTTCTAACAGGGGGACAAGGGAAGAAGAGAAATGAATGATAATGATAGGAACTAGGGAAGGGACGGAAAGGGGGAGTACAAGGAATTGTAACAGAGAATCATATCAAAGGCAGGCAAACTGGGGCTTATCCAGGGTGCTGAAATTTAGAAGGCACAGACAGTACTCTTAGTTACACTGTAAAAACAACTGAACTTAGACCTAGTTAGCAAGAAGAGTTATTAAAAATAGGAAGCTATCAAGAAACATGTACTTTTCTCAGGTGCTGCATCCCAGGTGGCCTCATTGTGCCCTGGGTGGTTCCTATCTCACCTTTCCCCAGCTGAGTTTATCTGTACAAGTTGATTTTAGGACATTTTTTATTTTTTTACTGCTTGCCCTGAGGTGTTAAAAATGTCAGCTATGCCTCTGACAAGAAGTAAGTATCATCCTGAAAATAGTTAAGACTAAGTTATTTTACAAACATATATACACAGACCCACAAACAACCAAAGCAGTTTCTGTGCACCTGGACAGTGTACATGATATGCTTTCAAAAGCAGACATAAGAAAATATTGTGCTCCATTTTGCTTGTATAGGGTAAACCTTTAAAATGGTGTGTTTTTGCTATGTATTTTTCAATGGAAACTTTGATGATTTTCCTTTCTTTGCTTAGATTGATGAATGAACACTCAAAGTTGTTTTGATAAAATATTTTCTTAAGAAAGAAAAGTGATATTGAATTTCATCACTTAAATGAATTACTATTCATTTAAAATGAATTCAAGTTGCTCTTGTAAGTAAATTTAGAGCTTCAGAATTTCCATGATAGCTCCCTGACATAGTGTATTTAGTGAAATATTTGAGTCTTCTGGCTATAAAACTGTATTATGCCTAATATTATAAAATTTAGAAAACTGGGCTAATTGACTTTTAAATGTGGGTGTATTGATGTTGATTCAGAGCTTAAATACCTGCATGGGTGCTGTTTTTATGTCAACTATGAATTTTTCCATTTACAAAGGGCTAGTGCACAATTTTGAATAAACTACCCACTCTGGTTTTTAACTAAAAATATATGTCTGGAGGGTATTTCTTAACTGGAAACAAAATATCTACAGGGCACAGTCATGTGAAAAGACTAATGATACCCAAAAGCAGACACAACAGCCATCACATATGGTACATTATACATTGGAAGGTAATATGATCGATGTGAAGGTATCACAGTAAAGAAAAAGGTATGTTGGATTTAAAGCTAATGGGTTACAATAATAGAAGGGACCCTAGATGTCTGCTAGTCTAAGACACTTATTTATAGATGAGAAAACTGAAGTCCCCAGAGCAAAAATGATCAGATTTCCTAATTCCAAATTTAAGAATTTTTCCTGCTATATCAGGTTGAGGTCATAAGTTTTGTCAAGTTTGCTGATGGGGAGAAATTATTTGCATATGTACTTATACATATTCACATGTGTGTATATACATGTATGCATGTTCATACATTTAGGTTTATACACATGTGTGTATATATATACTGATGGATATTATGTTTTAAAAGAAATATTGCTAATATCTTTCTTTTAAAATAAATTTTTATTGATGTCTTCTTGTGACATCATTAGGATTTCCCCCAGTATCTCTTCCTCCTCCCTTGCTGAGATCCATACCAATAAATAGTGTTTTTAAAGAAAAAAATAAAGAAAAAAGGGAAAATTCACATAACTGAGGAATATGTGGAAAAATCTGAAAAAATATGCAATATCCAACATTTATGAATGTCCCACCTCTGCAAAGGGATGGGATGGAAATTTCTTCTTATATTTCTTCCTTATGCCATACTTGTTCTTTATAATTTTGAAACACTGACTTTTGACTTTTATGGTGGTTCTTTTTGTTTACATTATTTTATTCATTGTGTATATCGTTTTCTTTTGTATGCTTACTTCACTTGCAACAGTTCACGTAGATCTCCTGATGCTTGTCTGCCATCTTTATCTTGGTAATTTCTTATAGCCTAATGATATTCCATTATATTCATGTACCAAAACCGGTTTAGCCATTCCTCAATCAATGTGCATCTGCTTTATTTCCTATTGTTTGATATCACAAAAAATACTGCAATAAATATTTTTTTGTATATGGTGACTTTCTGCTTATCATTAGCCTCCTTGGAAACTTATTCCTTTCAACTTTCAAAAGGGTCAAGTAATAGTTCTCTTAGTCCTGGTGGAGAGAATAGAGAAGCAAAGGTAACACAAAAAGTTACCCTCCCTTCCCTGGGGAAATAGCTTTGATAAGAGATTAACCTATTTTCTAGAGTCCCCTTTTAGACATTAAATATTCTGGCCTGGGATTACAATTTACATTTTTATCAGCCAAAATGTTAATTAGCAATCTATGTAATTCTAGAGCTGCATAAACTGACAATTTAATAATCCACTAAACAAATGAACTACTCTGAGCATGCTCAGATCACTTGCTACCCCATCCTTGGTATGGGTGGAGTTTTTGCTCACTTTCCTTCAAGGCTATATCTTTTTCTTTCCAAGCAAATCACTGCTCTCTTTCTTGGAAGGTAGAGATATGACTTTCTTTTAAAGCCTAGGTGTGCCCAACATATGGTCAGCACAATAAGAAGGCAAAGTAACAATGTCAATGCTTAGCTCCCTTTGTAGCCTGCTGTTCTTATCTGCTAATGTTTTATTCCTAGGGAAACCTAGATTGTAAATTCATTGCCAGTCTTGTAATAGTTTAATGCCATCATCACCACCTCTTTGCCTGATAGTTCTAAATTAGCTTCAAGCCCCAAGTTTCTGTCTGAACTAAATATTTCTTCTCTCCAAAACAAGAAAAAGTATTTCTCTTATCTTCTCTCTGTTTGTAAACATTAGGATATATGTGCAAAATTATTTTCTTTTGGACAGCAAGGTTTTATGGTAGTTAAATCAAACCTAAAATGAAAGTAATAGAACAAATAAGCTTGCACACTTGGCTAACTGTTAAAAAATCTGAAACAAAAATCTACTACAGGAGTATGTGAAGGAAAGTATTTATTACGCTTCTCACTAGAAGAAGGCACAGCACACCCTACTACAGCATGTTTGTGCAGATAGGGAAGGCAGAGCCAACTTTTAAATGGTTAGTAAAATCCATACTCTTCCCATTTGGGTGGGGATTGGACTAGCTCATTTGGGTTACACTCTTCCTGAACCACCCATCCCATGTTACTCCTTGTCATGTTAATCCCTCCCAGTCATGCATGTCATGTTCAAACATGGCGGGTATCTCCACCCTTGGGGTGTGTCAGTTAATATTAATAAACTTATTAAGCAAGCGCAATGAAGAAAAGCCTTTACCTGGTCCTTGACCCTGACCTGTTGCAACTGGTTTAGCCTCTAGGGCTCTGTCTTAAGGAAGGAGTGGTTTTTCAGAGTGTTTGGGACACTTTCTGATTGGTTGAGGGACTATCTGTAAGATCTTGGAAGTCCTCAGAATTCCAATGTTCTGGTATGGAAGCCTAACTTCTAAAACTTTCCCACCTAACTGAACAAAGGATAATCAACTTACACTTACCTGCTGATGAGGAAAGAATATTAGTGGTTCTTGTTCTCAACCTGAGAGGTATCAGTAGCATAGTATTTGCCCAAGACCCTGCTAATACCCTAGCTCCATATACCTCACAGGAACTGTTAACCCTCTTACATGCTTACATGGCCCTGCACTCAAATATCTGAATTGTATGGCTTTCTTGTCCTCCACCTAGATTATCTTTTTCCTTCTCTCTACTCTCTCAACTTATGAGTTCTCCTACAGTTGTGAGCCAAGATTTTATTGGAATTAGGGAGGAATAAGCTAATTGCCCACAATCCCACAACACTAGCTGGGAATGTTGCAAGCAAGGGCATTTTGATGAACAGCTGGGGAAATTGGTTTGCTCCCAGGTGGACTGATCTGGGAACCAGCTGTGAGTCCTTTGGGGAAGGGCCTATAAAAGTAGTAGTTGGGTTTTTTTGTTGTTGTTTTGTTTTGTTTTTTTGTTTTTGTTTTTTTTTTGTTTTTGGTTTTGTTTTTTGTCAAGGACTTCCTGATACATCTCCTTGAAGGTTGCTTTTTGGCCTTCTTACCAATGACTTTTATTTTGTGTTTATCTTCTGGATTGTCTTTAAATTATCTTGAGCATTGCTTGAGGTTATTTGAATATGATTTTTAATAAGTGGAATTTATTTAATTTAATTGAATATAATTTTTAATAAATGGAATTTATTTAAACCCTCTGTCTCTGAATGATCCATTAGACCAGATATAGGATAGCAACCCTGACATCTACCCACAACCCTACTTACAAAAAAAAAGGGGGGGATGGGTGGGAGGGTTGAGCCTGGCATTTTGGCACTGTCCATTCAGCACTTAATTCTTCCTTAGAGTCTTTTTCTTCAAAAGGTGGAGTATGTCAATAATATTATTAAATAACTTGGAAATCTTATAACTAACCTGTCTTTATAGCACCCTCCCCCCAAAAAAAAACCTAAATTGCAATGAGTTGTAACAAAATAATTTTTGAATCTTCATTATTAACAAAGCCACTGTGGGAGAAAATGACAGTATGGTTAATTACTTCTTAATTACTGATGATGTAGAGATTTTTAAGTACTTCTGAAAGTTCAAAGAAGTTTAATGTGGTTAGATTGGAAGGAAAATGATAAATAATTCAGTCATTTTGGAGGAATAATTTTAATTTGCAGGTTAATATGTCATTATTTAGTAATTTTTGAGCACCCACAGTATTCATGGCAAAATATCTAAGAAGCCATTTGTTATATGGCTTTGAGTGTCAGAACACTATGGTGTCTGAAGAATTAAAATTGAATATCAATCAGAGGGGCAGTGGAGAGGTACATGGTAGGTATAAGATGGCTATAATACAGAATGAACAAATTAGAAATGATAAGAATTGGATTAAAGGACAAAGATAATTGAAAAAGAATATGAACTGGTAATGTGATAAAAATAAGAGACAACCATTGTAGCTCATGTGCTGGATGGTTATCCTCCTGAAATCTAGAAAACTCTGGTCATTAGTTGCACCCTCTGTCTGACCATTTGGGGATTCGTGGGTAACAGGTGCATAGGACGGGCAGACATGGATGAGTATCTGTCTGCATCATTGGAGGGAGTATGCCCATCAGGGATATCACAAATTTAAGTATTCATTATTGCTACTTAGAAGAACATAGGTTCATATCGTAAGATCATAGATTTAGAAACTAGAAGGGACCAGACAGACCAGATAGTGGTGATGAAGAGGTAGCGTACATTCTAGGCACATGGGATATTACATGTAAAAGCCACAAAGACAGGATTACAATGTGTGAGGAACAGTAAGGACAGTTTGGCAAGATTATAGAGTGCATGAAGGTTAGTAATATTTAATTAATGATAAAAAATACCAGCTGGTAAGTTGGATCCAAACTGTGAAGAGCTTTGAGAGCCAAATGGAAGATTTTATCTTCCTGGAGTCAATAGACAGCTACTGCAGTTTATGGAGTGTAGTAGTGGCATGTGCTTTGGCAAAATCACTTGATTATTGGAGAAATGTCATATGCTTAATGCTGACAGTTCACAGAATAATAGATTAAAAGCTAGAAGGGACCTTAGAGATCAGCTAATCTAATCATCATCTTTTGTTTGTTTGTTCAGTCATTTCAGTCTTGTCTGACTCTCCATCACCCCATTTGAGATTTTCTTGGTAAAGATACTAGAGTGATTTAACATTTCCTTCTCCCGCTTATTTTACAGATGAGGAAACTGAGGGAAGTGGGTTAACTGACTTGTCTAGGGTCACACAGAAAGTGTCTGAGGCCAGATTTGAACTCAGGAAGATGTCTTCCTGACTTCAGGCCTGGTGCTCTCTCCGCTGGGTCACCCAGTATCTACCCAGCTGTCTTAATCGTCACGTTTTACACATGAGAACACTGAGATCCCAGTAACAGAACTATCTTGCCCAAGGTCACAGAGGTAGTAAGTCGGTATTTATATCTAGGCTCTCTGATTCCAAAATCAGTACCTTCCAATGTTTAACAGCCTTAGTGTGATTTTTTTTAAAATTGCCTCTGCCTCTCTTTGTGCCATTCTATAACCATTTCTACAAAATGGAAGGGGGGGCACAGGGATGATGCTGTTTTCATATTTTTATTTGCTTCGTGAATCATCCAGGATAAAAATCAATTGACATGAGACAGCTAGGAGTTAAAGTAAATATAGCACTGGGCTTGAAATCAGGAAGAACCTGGGGGAGTTAGAGTTTAAATGACTTGCCCAGGGTCACAAGGGCAGTATGCATCAGAAGCTGAATTTGAACCCAGGTCTTCTTGATTTCAAGGCCAGCTTTAAAGCTATTACATTATGATGCCTACCTAACCTATGTTAAGTAGGTTTTAAAATGAGATTTTATACATAAATGCATATATATGTTTATGTATATACATATATACATACACATATGTGTTGGGGCATAGGATAGAATTGGAATAGCTGCTGATACCCTTAGTATAGGATTTTTGCTTTGCCCCATTTCTGTCCATGGCTGGTTTGATCTTCCTTAGGCGTTCTGGTTACCACCCACTCTCAGGTGCTTACTGTATGGGTGCCAGACTTTGTGTGGGCTCCACATCAGTAGCCCAGATCAGGACTCTAGAGTTCATCTGGCCTCAGCCTCCCTACAGTAGCAGGGATTGCAGGTGTCCAATACAATGTCTGACAGCTAATAAGTACTTGGGTTTCTTTTGTATCCCTTCAAACTATTAATCTATGATTCTATGATCCACATTTTGTCTAAATGCTAAATGTCCACCAGTACCTAACCTAGTACTCTACAATCAGTTGTGAATCAATAACTGGTGAATGATTGAATCAATTCCTTGGGGGTACCCATATTCTGAATAATAACGGTAGTTATAATAGTTGTGATTATAATAAAATATGTTGCAAATTTGGATTATTTTGCAAGACACTGACATAAATACTTTGCAAAAAAGATAGTAGAGTAAACATGTCTATTTATATATTCTATTTCGTCTTCTGCTAATCTAGACAATTTATATTTTGTAAATACTCTTCCATTTCATTTAAATTGTTAAATTTATTGGCATATAATTGGGCAAAACAACTTTTTATAATTGCTTTAATTTCGTCTTCATTAGTGGTATATTTACTCATTTCACTTTTGATACCAGCGATTTGACTTTCTTCTCTTTTTTTTGAATCAAATTAACCAATTATTTATTTTATTTAGTTTTTTCATAAAATCAAATTTTAGTTTTAGTAATTAATTCAATGTCATTGGCCCTGTCCTCGAGGAGTTTAGAGTACCTGCTCTGTGCTGCTTAAAGTATGTTCACATACCTTATCTTATCTCATCTCGCTGGCTTCTTACAATAAGCTAGTGAGCTAAGCAGAACAGATATTATTATTTCCATTCTACACTTGAAGAACCTGAGGTGTAGTTTTTAAAAGGGACTTACGGAAGGTCACAGAGGTACAGCTAGAGTCCAGGCTCCTTACTTAGGGAAAAAGACTCTATTTTCCCCTATTCCTGGATTACATTTCAAAAGGATTGTAGTTTCATTGTCTCAAAGAGGAGAGTAATAGAAACAAAAAGAATTCTTGCTCATTTATTCTTTTTAAGGCTCATTTTGATGACTTGAATCTATAAAGCTGTCAAACAACTTGTAAGTGACAGAGATCTGTGGCCTAGCAACAGTTCCCATGGAACACTGAAGAGGTAAATGGCCTTGCTTGTAATCAAGCATCCTTACACAGTGAAGAGGAAAATGGCATCTTAGTGGAGAGTGACTGGGAAAGCCTGATTTATGTCTACTGCACAGCACATGGAGAGCGATAGGGATTCCTCCCCAGCCTCAAGATTAGGAGGAAATTGTTTTTTTGACATTTGTAACCTTCAAGTAAAGAAGTCTTCCACTACTGTTATTTTCTCCTCTTTTAATTAAGTGAGGCTACAATAGCAATCTGTCTAAACTAGAATGGAAATCCACCCAGTTCCTGAAGTAACATAGGCATAGTCAAGCCAGTCTGGTACATTCCTACTGATTTCAGAAAATGGCTTTCTCTCTGTCTTTCATTACTTTTCCTCATATTCCCCATATTTAGAAGTGTCTCCCTCCCACCTTATTTCCTTCCTATTGAACCCCTATCTATTCTTTAAAGCATAGCTCAAGTTCTCTGACTCCCATGAATCCTTTCTTTGATGCCCTCCCCCAACTCCTCTGTTGTTAATTGCTTTGATTTTTTGGACTTCATATACAATTTAGCTTTGCAATTTTCTAATGAAGTCATTAAGTAATATCATGGTGTGTTATAGTTATTTATTTTTTGCTGTTTGTTCTACTACCACATTATGAGAGTCTTGATAATAAAGCCTGGTATCATGGTAAGAGTGACAGATGTAACGTCAGAAGCTCAGGAATTGAATCCAAGCTTTCCCCATTGTTAGCTGTGTGAGGTTGGCAAGCACCTGTTTTCTCCTTTTTAAAATGAGGCAGTTGGATAAATGACCTTTGACACCCCTTCAAACTATAAATAAATCTATGATCCCATGATGCACATCTTATCTAAACTTTGAATCTTCCCCCAGAAGAAGAATCTTTCCCTTGCACACAATTGGCAACCAAAGAGTGAATGATTGGATCAATTCCTAAAGGCTACTGATACTCTAATGATAATCACAACAATTATATCAATGATAAAATAGGCATCAAAATCTAAGTTTGTACAAAACACTGAGCTGAGTACTTTGGAAGAAAAGAAATAGACCAAGAAGTTTCCCCTGCCCTCTAGAGTTTAAAGTATAGTCATGGAAATGTATATAATTAAGGGGCATGCATATATTTAAGAGTATGTATATAATTAAAGGCATATATGTGTATACATACATACACACATAATATGTATGTATATAATTAAACATATAAGCAATAAGCATTTATTAAGTGCTTACCTTGTACCAAGCATTATCCAAAGCACTAGGACACATACAAAGGCAAAATATAGTCTCTGTATTCAAGGACCTTACACTCTAATGGGAGAGACTGCATGTAAATAGTTCCATACATAAAAGATATTTACAGAGGTGAAGGTAATCTCAGAGGGAAGGTACTTCCAACACTTCCTATAGTAATGAGATTTGAGCTTAATCTTGCTGGAAGCCAAGGAAAGGGGAAGAGGAAAGGAATAAGCATTTATATAATACCTATTATCTGCTAGGCATTTTGCTAAGTGCTTTAAAAATATTAGCTCACTTAATCCCCACAACCCTATGAGGTAGGTGTTATTTTGATTTAACAGCTGAGAAAACTGAGGTAGGTATAGGTTAAGTGACTTGCCCAAGGTCACACATCTAGTAAATATTTGAGGCTGAATTTGAACCCAGATCTTCCTGACTACAGGCCCAGCACTCTATCCTCTGCAGCACCTAGCTTCCTAGGGAAAGAAGTAGGTACAAATGACAGAATAGATCATTTCCAGGGATGAAAGAATAGCTTATACAAAGAGAGAGAAATAAAGATGGCTTGTCATGTACAAGAAATCCCAAGGAGACCAGTATAGATGGATTATTTAGTCACCATAGGGGAATGAAGTGCAAGAATACCAGTGAAATATGAAGGGGCCAGGTTTAGATGACCTTTAAATGCTAAAGAGAAAACTTTATATTTGATCCTGCAGGAAATATTAAGTAACTGGAGTTGATTGAGTCAGATAGTGACATGGTCAGACCTATAATTTAGAAACATCAATTTCACAACTGAGTACAGGTTAGATGGCAGTGGGAAGAGAAATGTGGAAGAGACACAAATAAAAAGAAGGATTTTGCATGATTCCACGCAAAGGATTATGAGAGACTGAACAAAGATGGCAGTTGTGAGTGGAGAGAATGTAACATAGACAAGAGATGCTGTATGAAGGTAAAAATGACAATAGTTGGCAACAGATTGGATATATGGGGAGAGAGTGAGGGTAAAAGGTCATGGATGTTGCAGAGATTGTGAACTTTGTTAACTACAAGGATGGTGGTAGCTTTGAAATTGATAAGGATGTTGAGAAGAGATACTACGAGATTGTAAGCTCTATGAGGTCTCATACTAATTCTGATTTCATCTTTATATTTCCAATGCCTTAAACAAAATTACTTAATAATTTGGAAGAAATTAAGCTATGCTAAAGGTCTGATGTGAAAACTGCAAGAAGAGGGATATGAAATGTTGAGGGCCTTCAGAACTGAGACATAATATGTATTTCTGACAAGGGGATCAAAGACATGGCCTTTTCTGACCCACTAGATACATTCTGACCTTGGTCCTGAAGGATAGGCAGTAAAATGGAGCAAGGACATTTTACATAAAGGAAATAGTCTGACCAAAGACAAAAGGGCGGGAAAGGAAACAGGAAATATATTCAGGGAATGGAAAACAGCCCATTTTAGTTGGAGTGTATAATAGAAGCCTGAATGGATAAGTTGAAGCCAAATCATGGCAGTCCTTTAATGCTATTTATTAAGGACATAATATGTTCTACACGATGCAAAGTGCTAAGATTGCAAAGGAAGAAAAAAAAAAGGTCCCTATCCCCTAAGGAGCCCACAGTCTAATGAGGGGGACAAAATGCAAACACCTGAGTACAAAAAGAAAATAAATATAGGAGAAATTGGAGATAATCTCAGAGGGAAGGCCCTGGCATTAAAGGGAATGTGGAATAGCTTCTTGTATATATGAGACTATAGCTGAGACTCGAAGGAAGATGGGTGGAAAAAATAAAGAGAGAATTACAGGCATGGGGAATGGAGTGTCTTGTATGAAGAAATGTAAGGATTATTGCATATGTAGAGGGGAGTAAAATGTGAAAAGACTGGACAGGCACGATGATTTTAGAGAAACTTGGAACGACTTCCATGAACTGAGGCAAAGTGAAGTGAGCAGAACCAAAAGAACGTTGTATACAGTAACAGCACTATTGTATGATGAAGAACCATGATTAAGTTAGCTATTCTCAGCAACACAGTGATCCAGGACAATCCTAAAGGACTAATGATGAAGCATACTACCACCTCCAGAGAAAGATCTGATATTGTTTGAATACAGACAGAAGCATGCTATTTTTCACTTTCTTTCATCCTTTTTCTTTTCAAGTCTTCTTGAACAAAGTGACTAAAATGGAAATGTTTTACATGATTGCATATGTATAACCAATATCCGATTGCTTACTGTCTCAGGGAGGGGAAGAGGGAGTGAGAGAGGGAGAGAGAGAATTGGGAACTCAAAACTTAAAAAAACCAAATGTTAAGAAATTGTTTTAGCATGTTATTGGGGGAAAATTTATATATACATACATACATACATACATACATACATTATATATATATGTATATATACACATGCACAAATATATATATATGTATATATGGGTTTGTATGAGTGTGTGTATACACATATACACACATATGCATGAATGCATGCAGATACATATATACATGTGTATATACATATATAGATATGGATAGATATAGTCTGGAAAGGTTGGAAATGGCAAAGTTACAAAGAAATTTAAAAACCAAACACAGGATTTTATATTTGACAGAAATAATGGGAAACAACCAGGGTAAGGAGATGATTTCATATCTATACTTTAGGAATTTTGACTTTGAGAGATTGAAGAGTTTTGGTTCTATCCCATAGGAATTTGAGAGTCATTAAAGGGGTTCAATTTTACTTTGTTTTAATAGACAAGTGATATGACCAATGCTGTGCATTAGGGAGATTAATCTAGTAGCTCTATATAGCATGATTTGAAAGAGAGAGAGAGACTGGTAGGCACAAAGACTAATTAGGAAGCTTTTGCAATTGTCCAGGCCAGACGACTTTGCTAAGAAGCTTATTGTGCTTTACTAAAGTTAGCTCATTGATCCTTAAGGACATCAGTTTCATGTTATTAATGCCCAATCCTAAATTGGGTAATTAGAAAGGATGAATGTATCACTAGAGCACTGAACTTGAGTCGTGTTTGAATCTACACTGTGCCTTTTTCTATCCATATGACTAACCTTCAGTTTCTATTTATGTAAAACAGAGATGTTACTAACAAACAACTCGCTATAGCTACATCAAAGGATTGCTGTGAGGAAAATGTTTTTTAAGAGTGGAAAGAAAGCACATGCAGATGACATAAATGTCCATCCTTCAGGCATGCTTTGATTTGGATTTCCTTTAATGACAATATATTTGTGGGCGTTCAATGGACCACGTGTTCTCCTTGGTCCTAAACATCTCACAGTTGTAAAAAGGTGATTGAGACCATTTATTATGAAGTTTATTTATCATCCCACTAAAATTGCAATGTGAAGTGACTAGTTGGTATGACGGAAACTCTCTGTAACCATGAAATAGAATGAATGGAGTAATAGGAAGAAAATGAGAGAAGAAAGTAGTACAGTTGAAAAAATATTGAATGTAGAGTGAGAGGGCATGGACTTATTTATCTCCTTATTAGCAATTAAAGCCTTCATGGACATGGGCAAGTCTTTCATTAGAGACAATTGAATTAGGTACCTCTTAGCTCTAAACCTATGAAATCATGATCTAGTTAAGCTCTGAAATAATCTTAGTGCTTTATTAGCACATTTTGTAACAATGTCCCTACATATTGACCAAATCCAAGTCAAGCAAAAACCACTCTGGATCCCACCCAAATACTGAAACTTAGACGAGGACCTTGGACTCTGATAGTAAAAATATAGCAATAATGTAATCCATTAGATTGTCATATCCTTGAAGTTTGCCTTTGGTGCTTAGCACAATGCCTGGTACATAGTAACTACTTCATTAATGTTTATTGATTGATAAGTGAAATTTCACCCTAACATGCCTGCAAACAGACCACCATGCTGCTCCTGTGCCAGCAATAAACCATGCTATCAGTGTCCACTTCCAATTTTAGTCCCTATATATGTGCTGTTTCCCTTATTAGAATGAATGTATGGTCCTTAAGGTCAGGAACTCTCTTGCTTGTTTGTAGCTGTATCTCCTGAATTTAGCACAATTCTTGACACATAGTAAGTGTTTAATAAGTGTGTTTTCATTCACTTTATTCATATTTACTAACACTCTTTGAAGATTTTCTTCCATTTCACAAATGGAAAGATTGATAAAGATTATGATTTACCCAATCTTAAAAATACTATCACAACTACAATCTTCAGCCTTCCAGATTCCCATGTCTCCCTTTCTGTCAAGCACACCACCTATGGTGTGAACCGATTAGAGAGCTGTCTAGAAAAAATTCTGAATCCAGGACTTCATTTTGATAAAATACTTTTTTTTGCCATTTTTTAAGGTCCAATGTTTCTGCAATTCGCTGTTCTTTAACCAACATTATAATTAAAAATGACTTATTTTGATAGGTCTTATCTATTGTGTTCATGAATATATTTTTTTTACAATAGAATTTTCTGTCAACCTTCACAGCAGTAATAGACATCTGTCTATTCTGTATTCAAATTGCCCTTAATATTTTTCCATCTGGAAGAACATTCATCCACAATGTGTCAACTGACCTCAATTAACACCAAAGTTTGCCACAGCAAAGTATTAAACTTGACATAATATAAGGCTAGCCCATGAAACATGAACGGGGCTTTTATATTAGAGCTCTGGTTTTAATTATAAGACAGTTGAATGTTTGATGTGCTACAGTCTGATCCCTTGAGACACATCTCTCAAGTCAACAGGAAAATCGTTAGGATGCTTCCCGAGACGTGGTGATAACCCACAGAAGGGCTTCTTTTGTCTTTAACCCGTAGTGGATGCACAGGAAAACCAGGATGAGCAGGCTGCATGATGAAGATTTGACTATTCCAGAGAGTAGTTAGAAATTCATCCAGTGTCTCATAAGGGGAACGTTTCCCTCCCCCGATTTAATGGGGAATAAGGAAGCAAAAGTCCTGACGCCTCCAGTGAGTCAGTCTTTTGTTATAGAACTTCATATGACCTGCTTTCCTAAGATAGCCCAACTCTGTGCATTCCCTAGAAAATCCACAGAGCAATAATTAAGGGTCACAAATTATCCCCTGGTACATTCTATTATAATACAAATATTGGAAGGACTTGGGGAAGGCCAATATTTTACATTCGAGTGAGACAGAAAGAGAAGATAAACAGGAAGAGAAATAAGAAAGATCATCAGAGGAATGTTAAGTACAGTAAAAGCTGGTTCAGTAGCCAGAGATTTCTGTCAATGGGCACTTCTGCCCAGTACAATAGTAATTGACATTAAAGATGGCCTTCATGCTATATTTCTTACAGTTTATTTTCCTTTACTTTATTTTTGGATTGGGCCTATGATTGCTAAACTCAAGAGAACTCCCAGTAAACAAATTCCCTCTACCAGTGCAGCTGAGCATCCGTTCTACCTCCTAGTTTGAAAGAACTGCCCCAAAAGGTTAAGTAACATGCCCAGGGACCCACAGACATCATATGTAAAAGGTGGAATGTCAACACAGGTCTTCTTGATTCTAACACTGTCTTTCTGGAGTGCCTGGAACACACCAGGCACTTAAAAATGTTTAGAGATTGATTTCTAGACACAATACCACACACTTAGCATTTTAGTTTATTAGAGTTCCTCGCATATTGTGAGTTTGCATAATATGGATATGGTAATTATTTATTAAATGAATTCTCTGATTAATTAGACCCACTCACATTTATTATTCAGATTAAGTTTATTGTATTAGGAAACTGTATATCAATAAATGGAAAGGGCATATACGCTAAACTGAAGCAGCCTTCTAACAGTAAAGATGTAGAGGGGTAAGAGAACAACATTTCAAAGCATCATAAAGGTTCCAAGCTGTAAGGGACCCTAAAGCCACCTAGTCCAACTTTGGTATTTGAAGAAACTGAGGTCTGGAGACTGCAGGTTACTTTTCTAATAATATC
>NW_020954652.1:13508488-13557969 GCF_900497805.2 Vombatus ursinus
ATATATATTCATTATATATATAATTTCATTAAATATTTCCCAATTACATGTAAAATTTTAACAATGTTTTTAAATTTTGAGTTCCAAATTCTTTCCCTCTCTCCCATCTCTCCACTCTACTTGAGAAGGCAAGCAATTTGGTATTGATTTTACATGTGAAGACAAATAAAAGAATATTTCCATATTAGCCAGATTGCAAAAGAAAACACAAAGAAATAAAGCAAGAAAAATAAAAATGTAAAAAACAAGTTTGTTTTAATCTGCATTCATTAGCTCTCTGGAGGAGGATAGCATTTTTCATCATTGTCTTTTAGAACCATTGGATCATGTCTTGATCAGAATAGCTAAGTCTCTGAGAGTTAATCATCAGCCCTTCCTCATTTAAATCCAATTCACTTGTAAATCATGGCATCATCTTCCTGATGTCATGGTCCTCTTTGAGAATGAAGGACAAACTACACAATAACCACAACCACACAAAAATATTGTTGTTATTGTATGCAATGTTCTGGTTCTATTCACTTCACTTTGAATAAGGTCATAAAGGTCTTCTCAGATTTTTTTCTGAAATGATCCTGCTCATTATTTCTTATAGTACAATAATATTCCATCACAATCATATACCTCTACTTACTCAGCCATTCCAATTCGTTTTCAATTCTTTGTCACCACAAAAAAGATTGCTTTAAATATTTTTGTACATATAGGTTCTTTTCCCTTTTCTTTGATCTCTTTGGGATACAGACCTAGTAGTAATAGTGCTAGGTCAAAGGGTATGTTCAATTTTGTAGCCCTTGGGGCATAGTTCCAAATTGTTCTCCAGAATGATTAGACTACTTCACAACTCCACCAGCAGTGCATTAATACCCTGATTTTTCCACATACCCTCCAGCATTTGTCAGTTTCCTTTTCTGTCTTATTAGACAGTCTTATGTATATGAGGTGGTATCTCAGAGTTTTAATTTGCATTTCTCTAATCAGTGGTGATTTAGAGCTTTCTTATGTGATTTTTAATACTTATGAGTTCTTCTTCTAAAAACTGCCTGTTCATATGCTTTGACCATTTGTCAACTAGGGAATGACTCTTATTTTTATAAATTTGACTCAGTTCCCTATATATTTAAGAAATGAGGCCTTCGTTAGAGAAACTTACTCTAAAAAATGTTTCCCAGTTTCCTGTTTTCCTTCTAATTTTGGCTGTATTAATTTTGTTTGTGCAAATCAATCTTTGCTTTGTGCAGTCAAAAATATCTATTTTACTTCCTGCCATTCTCTGTATCTCTTGTTTGGTCCTAAAATCTTCCCTTCTCCATAGATCTGACAGGTATATCTCATGCTATCACCTTTTATGTCTAAATAATTTATTCATTTTCACCTTATCTTAGTATATGGTGTGAGATGTAGTTTTCCTAGCACTTTCCCAGCACTTGTTATCAAATAGTGAGTCTTTCTCCCCCCAAAAACTTAGATCTTTGAGTTTATCAAACACTAGATTAATATGATCATTTACTACCACATATTTTGTACCTAATCTGTTCCACTGATCTATCACTCCATTTCTTAGCTAGTACCAGATTGTTCCTGATTCCTCAAAACTGGAAGTGATGCTGTTCCTCGGGGTCCCTGATCCCTTGTGACCAAAAGCAATACTTCCCCTCATGCTTCTTCTTTCTCTAGACCAAAGTACTCCTCTCTGTCCTTGAAATATGTCCCAGGAGTGGGTATGGGCAGTGGAGTTGCCAAAAAGCATTTCATCATGAATCCAACTACTCTTTCTGACCAGTTCCCAAGTCCGTTACTGTCTCTGGCTTTAGAGTTCCTGAAGCTCCTGCTCTTTTATCAATACCACCAAGCCCTGTTAGCATTATTTGATCCTGGTGTGCGCTGGGCTGGCCTCTTCTCCCATACCCATATGTCATGGATCTCTCTTTCCAACCTTCTAAAGTTGTCTTGGATTGTAGAATGTCTCACACTGACCTTTTGTTGACTCCATCACTCCAGAATTGTATTTGAGGTGTTATTTTGAAGTTGTTTGGAGGGAAATGTTGGGAGAGCTCGTCCTAGTGCTTTCTCTACTACTCCATCTTGGTTCCTCCCCTAGAAGTCCCTATGCTCCTTTCATTATGTAATTCAATTGCTAAAGCAAAAATATATTTTCCTATGAATCAATAGAACATGAGTATGCAGCTGTTGTTAATTTTTTTGTGTTATGACTACATCAAATGTGCAGTCAGCTACCATCTGGCATGTTGAAAATCAAAATGATGTTTATAGAGTTGGCATATTAAGTATCTAATGGGAGGGTGAAGGTCAAATGCACAATTCCTCCTGGGTAATTTTCCAGTCTAGTTATAATGTACAAAGGGAAAAAAAAACAACCCTGAGGTTTTTTTTTTGTTGTTGTTGTTGTTTCTTCCCATTATAAGATTACTGATATTTTTCAAAGTGTTCTAAATGAAGAAATAAAAAATTGGCCATTATATGATTTTAAGGTCAACTCCAACTGCTTCTTTGCTAGTTCTACAAAATCATATGATGTCATGTAATAGATACTGCACATTAAAACAATTTCACAAAGAATTATTAATTATCAGGCTTTCCTGAGAATACATACATTGTCAAGTTTGAAATCTATAGCATCATAGAATCAAATCACTTGTAGTATTGGAAAGGTGAGGTATTGTGAATTTGGATACAGATCATATGTTTAAAATAACCATATTTTTGCACTCTTTAGATTTAGGCTTTTTTGCATTTTTAATTTGTAGTTTTATAATGCAGCTTTGTTATATTAACAAACACAATTTGGAATCTTATTTACATTTTCATGCATTCCTTATATTTACCTCTGTGTGTTCTGTGTAATTGCCTAGTTCTGCATGTTACCTTGATCTCTTGTAATTAATATTTGTTCTTGATACAATCCATAACGATTCTTAAAGAGCATTGAATTTTGTTGCTTAATTTCCTTCTGAGTCATAATAAGGGTAGGTTTGCCACATAGTTTCAAAATTTAAAGGTGCTGACAACAGTGATAGGTCTTCATCAGTTTTCAACTTAGATCAAGTTATCAAGAATTTATTAAGTGCTTATTACATGCCAGGCACAGTGCAATTGCTGGAGATAGAAAGAAAGGCAAAAATTGTCCCTGCCCTCAAGGAGTTAACAATCTAATGGATAAAAGAAAAAAAATAAATTAGTTTAGGTTGTAAATGGTAAGAATAAGTACAGTCAGTCCTGCTAAAACATGCCAGAAACCTGGGTTCCCAAAAAATCACCTTACTGTGCAAAACCACACAATAAAACTACATGACTTGTGGAGGGAAATTATGTTAAGGACAGAACAATCAAAAACTTCATCAGTGACACAAGCAAAGGAATAGGAACCTAATAATAACTAGTTTTAAAATATATGTTAATGATTAATAAATACTACAGTAAATCATGATGGCATCTGTGACTTTAGGCTACTAGTAGTCCTGTGCCCTGGTCCATGATGCCAGGGGTAGCAAAGTCAATAGTGAATAGGGTAGCCTGCAGGGCACAGAAGGTGATGGGGAGGGAGTGGATTGAGTGAACTCAGGCCAACTCTCTTCCACCAACAGCTCCTACTGATCTTGGAGATATACAACACATGTGGCACTTTACCTTACAAAAGATCTGAAATTTGCTTGTGGAAGTAGGTGTCTAAAGAGTTGCAACTTTTCATTTATTGTGCAGTGGTTCAGTTTTCTGCATTCTCATTAGTTTCCCATAGATGAAATTGAACATAAACTTGAAATTCACATCATGATCAAATTATTTGTTAATATCTCAATCTCACCACAACAAATGTACATTTTCGAAACAAGTGTTAGAACAGACTATAGTTAGAATACGACCTAACAGATGGCTGCTTTCTTTCTCCCCCACGTCTTGTTGCATCCCAGGTCAACTTTCCATTGGCCATATCCGTTAGTTTCCCCAGAAGAAGTCTTGAAGAGCTGCAAGATTTCTGCCCATAGAGTGAGGATAGAGGTTGGAGGGCTTGTGTTTTGAAATTTGAGAGCCCCCTTATCCCAACTATTTGATAATAACTTTTAAGCACATTTGGGGGTGCTTGCCCCAGGGGCTAGAATGAGTATATGGCTCTGACCTCCTTTGAGAGGTGACTAGCTAACTTACATGTCTATAGGAATAGCCTAATAAACTGGGATGATGTTTATACGTGCCTTTTTGTGTTTTTTCATATTCCCTGTTCATACTGGAGATTAAAATAAAAAAAGAAATAAATCTATCTGAGACTCTTGTCAAAGGACCTTTCTCAATGCTGCTCTTATTTTACTACTTTCTCAATGCTAGCTATTTCAGAATGTATTAATGGTCATTTTCCATTAATCTCTAGGAGTAAGGGAAGAGTCATCTGTTGTGCACTGAGACACCCCCCCCCCCCCCCTGCTGCGCCCTTACAGACATACCCTCTCTGTACTGTATAGTTCTGGAGATTCAAGATTTCATTGTGATAAAGGCCATTCCAATCAAATTTCCTCCATGACATCGCAACAGAATTCTCTGCTTTTCTTTGTAAAACTCTTTCTTTCTAATCCAACTGTAGTCTACTGTAATAAATTTAAGGGTACCTTCTCTATCTCCTTAGATAGCTCTTACAGTATATTGTCTTCTGTATGATTGCATTTTTCTCCTGAGTAAGTGCCCCTGGGACTAGATAGCATTTTTAGTCTTATAGAGAGTACATTAGTGAAGAATAGAAACTCTAAAGTAAAAAACACAAGTGAAATGAATCTGAGCTTTTTTTAGCAAATGTGCCTTATAGTCAATATGCTGAAAGAGCTCGAGTTAATAAACATAATGTGCTTTGGATTCTATCAGAAGCTTAAACAGAAAACTCAATCTTTTTTAAAGTCCTTACACAGGATATCCCTAAAGTTGTAAATCAATTTTAAGATTTTATACCTTAAAAACTCACTAAGATTTTTGGAACAATCTGTTTTTTGGTTGCCAACTATTTTTCCTTACAAAGCTTGGGAATGTGTGCATAACTTATGAGAGGCAATGTGGCTGAGTGTTAGACTTGGAACCAGAAAGATCCGAGTAGAAATCCTGCATCCATTATGACTATGTGACTATGGGTCAAGTCACTTAATTGCTCTGAGCCTTACTTTCCATTTTAGGGCATAGTGAGAAGAAAGGGAATAAGCATAAATATAGTACCTATTATGTGCCAAGTATTGTGCTAGGTGCTTTTTACATAAGAATCAAATGAGAGACTTGTAAAGTCCTTAGCATAGTGCCTGACAAATAGTTAAGTGCTATATAAACATTATTATTATATAATTGCATGTTTTATGTGTTATTATTATTATCCTTTTGTCCACACAACTTTGGGAGGTAGGTGCTATTATTATTCCTATTTTGCAGTTCAGGAAACTGAGGCATATAGTGGTTGTAACTTGCCTGGTGACTTGTCACACATCTAGTAAACAACTGAAAATGGATTTAAACATAGGTCTTCCTGACTCTAGACCCAGCTGTTTATTTACTGTGCTCTCTACCTGCGTCGACTTTTGTAAAATTCTTTCCCATATCTACAAAACTAGGAATGATAACAGCTGTAAGTGACTAAACTCAAATGGTAATATATGAAAAATTCTTTTCAAATCTTAAAGTGCTCTGTAAATGTCAGTTATTTTTGCATATATAATTGATTTTTAAAAGGTTGTTTATACAGGTGTCCCAAAAGTCTTAATGCAGTTTTCAGCTTCAATAGCTTAAAACAGCACTAAGACTTTTCTATTCCCCTGCATTTCTTCAAAATGATTATCTGCAACTTTTTAATTAAAAATCATTTAACGAATGTATCCTCTCTTGAGCTTATCATATGGAATGCATGACCTACTTCATGACCTAAAATTGATAAACTTAAAGTCCCTCCTTTCGGTCAGACGATATTGCTACAGATGACAATGCCCTCCAGAGGGCCATTTATGAGATATCACTCTGGCAAGGTTGAAGTTACTGGAACTACTTTTCCATTAATGCATTAGCACCCTCTACAATTCAGTTACCCTTCTGGATTTCACCTTCTTCCCCTCCCCCCCAAAAAGATGAAAGTGTTGAACTGGATGAACTGAACAGTCACTTCTAGATGTAAAATTTTGTGAGTCACAGAAAATATATAAACACAGAATTAATTTATTGTTGTCTTGAAGATGTAAGATGCACATTTTGAAAGGATGGAAAAAGGATGGTAAAATTTTTGGGATAAGTCTACCAGAGAAGGGGAACCTGTAGCCTCGAGCTCACATGTGGCCCTCTAGGTCCTCAAGTGCTACCCTTTGACGGAATCCAAACTTCATGGTCTCAGTTTCATCATTTGTAAAATAAATAAATAAATAAATAAATAAAATTTAAAAAAAATGAGCAAGGTAAATTAGATGACCTCCAAGATTCTGAGGTCTCCAAGTTTGTATAAGGAGTTAGGTGGCCCAGGGGATAGAGTGCTTAACCTGAAGTCAGGTCAGTTCTAAGTTCAAATATGGTCCTGGTTACTTAGCTGTGTTACTCTGGGGGAGTCATTTAAAGTCTGTCTGCCTCAGTTTCCTCATCTGTAAAATGAGGATAACAATTGTACCTACCACTTGGGATTGTTGTGAAGATAAAATAAGATAATATGCATTAAGGTCTTTGCAAACCTTAAAGTGATATGTAAATTATTATCATCATCCTCATAATCATCATCATTATTATCATCATCCCTTCTAGTTCTAAACCTTTGAGCCTTCCAGTTCCACAAGCTGTAGCTTTGTTCCTGATCTGTTTTTGTGTACCTTTGGTCTGACTCCTATTTGTGAAGGACTTTCTTATCTCACCTTCCATTGTTCCTCAGCTAAGGAAACACAGTGCTCCTTCATGAAATCACCTTAATTTTGGTATGCCACAGGATGTATATCTGGCTCTGTCCAGTGGCAAAGGCAGGATTGCAGGAAAGAATCAATACCATCAAGTGGACCCTTCATTCGAGAATTATAGAAAGACAAGGGGAAGAACTATACAGAATGGGAATTCTAGGAGAGGTTGAGCCCTGCCTTGATGGAGGGGCTACACACACCAGTGGGATAACAGTTACATCAAAGTTTAATCTGGTGAATGAGAATTTCACAGGATGGGGGATGGGGAGATAAAAAATGGCTTGTATAATTATGAGATGTCATCTAGCATTCTTGTTTCTCTCTCCAGAGCATCTATGTAACAGTGTACCACTTTCATATTACTTGATTTTATCATTACCTGGTGAATCTCATAATGAATGATTGACATAAAGTTTATTGCTGTTCTGCTTAAAATTTGACATTTGGACAGGATTTTCTTTCTTCTGGAGTAAAAACTGTCACGACATGCTTATCAGTATAACACAGAGCCAGTTATTTGTACAAACTCACTTCTAAACTTTTAACTATGACAATGAATAGCATGAGCAAACTGATCATTTTTTCAAATTATACATTTTTATTTATGGAATAAAATATGCATTTCTATAACATAATACAATAAAAAAGATGATTGCACACAAAACTGCAAATCTATTATGTACAACTTGCTAGTCTTTTTAAATATATAATAAAGTTATCACGTAAATGTTTTCTCTTTTTATTTTTCTTCCCTTTGCACTCCCTGCCCTAGAGATGGCTACCATTAGACACAAATAGGCATGTGTGTATGCACACATATGCATACATATGTATATGTGTGTATACATAAAATTATTCTATATGTACATACATATGTACCTACACACACACACACACACACACACACACATATATATATATATATATATATGAGTAAAGTTCTTTCTACGGTTGTAGATTGCATCTTTTTTCATATGTCCTTTAAAATTTATTTAGGTATTTATAATAGTCAAAAAGACTTATTTGCTCAAGGTCATTCTTAAAACAATATTGCTACTGTATACAGTGTTCTCTTGCTTCTGCTTATTTCACTCTTCATTAGTTCATGCAAGTTTTTTTTTCTAACTTCATTAAGCTTATTTTTTTATAGCACAATAGTATTCCATCACAATTACATACCACAACTTGTTCAGGCATTCACAATTCATGGATATCCCCTCAATTTCCAGTTCTTTGCCACCACAAAGAGAGCTGCTATAAACATTTTAGAACACATAGGTTCCTTTCCTTTTTTCCCTAATCATGTTTGGAAATAGACCTAGTGGTATTGTTGGGTCAAAGGGTATAGGCAGTTTAATAACTCTTTGGGCCTAATTCCAGATTCCAAAATGGTGGGATCACTTCACAATTCCACCAACAGTGAATGTGTCCCAAGTTTTTCCAACATTTGTTGCTTTTCCCTTCAATCATTTTAGCCAATATGGCAGGTGTAAAATTATATTTCAAGGTTATTTTAATTAGTATTTCTCTAATCAATAATGATTTGGAGCATTTTGTCATGTGACTACAAATTGTTTTGATTTCTTCATTGGAAAACTACCTGTTCATATCCTTTGACAATTTATCAATTGAGCAATGACTTGTATTTTTTTTTAGTAAATGGTATTTATTTTTTTCCCAATTACATGTAAAGATAGTCTTTATCATTCATTTTGATAAAATTTTGAGTCTCAAATTTCTCTCCCTCCCTTCTATCTCCCTTTTCCAAGATGTCAAGCTATCTGATACAGGTTGTACATATGCAGCCATGTTAAACATATTTCCACATCAAATGACTCATATTCTTATAGATTTGACAAAGTTCTTTATATGAGAAGTCCTTTATGACAAAGTTCTTTATCTAAGAAATTTTTAAAAATCTATAAAATTTTCCCCCAATTTTCTGTTTTCCTTCTGATCTTGGCTACATTTGTTTTATTTGTACAAAAACTTTTTAATCTGATGTAATCAAAATTATCCATTTTATACTTCACTTTGCTTTCTTTCTCTTGTTTATTCATAAATTGTTCACCTAGCCATAAATCTGATAGGTAATATGTTCCATGTATACAGATCAAAATGCTCAAACTTAAAAACAATCAATGATGGGTAGAGAGAATGTATGGATAGAAATGGGACTCAGAGAGGAGAAAACAGGATTGGTAAGTCTCTGATCTAGTAGATATCTTGAAATTTTTAAGAGAGTCATTTCTTTTAGCATCCATTGAATCAGCCTTAACACTCCTTTCTCTTTCCTTCATCCCCTACCTTCCCCTAGGAATTCAAACTCTTTTTTTTCTTTAAAGGCAGTTGGGGTTAAGTGACTTGCCCAGGGTCACACAGCTAGTTAAGTGTCAAGTATTTGGTCTGAGGTCGGGTTTGAACTCAGGTCCTCCTGACTTCAGGGCCAGTGCTCTATCTACTGTGCCACCTAACTGCCAACCACATATGTAGTTTTGAATCTTTATCTGCAGTCCATCACTTTTGTTAGGAGATGAATAATAGATTTCATCAGACACTTATCCTTTGACCCTCTGAAGAAACTCTGGTATTGACCAGGCCTGGGGCTTTTATTTTATACTTTTTTTGGTTCACAACATGAACTGTGCCTGTTTCCCCAGGATAGGCTCTCCCCTCACTTGTTCCTGGGCTTGCCTCATCCCTGGCATGGATCTTTATGTAGTTCACTCTAGAACACAGGCATATTTTTTTAAAGATAAGTCAAGGTAATTGCTATTGGATTTCATATACTTGAATGAAAAGAAAATGTTTGTTTCCTGTCTGTTATAAGAAGTAATCCTATGTAAAGCTTGTTCAGTCATTTTGGTCGTGTCTGACTCTTCATGACTCCATTTGGGGTTTTCTTGGCAAAGGTACTAGGGTGGTTTGTCATTTTGTTCTCCAGCTCATTTTACAGATGAGGAAACTGAGGCAAACAGGGTTAAGTGTCTTGCCAGGTTCACTTAGCTAGTAAGTGTCTGAGGCCAGATTAGAACTCATTAAGAAGAACCTTCTGACTTCAGGCTGGTACTCTATCTACTGCACCACCTGGCTGGCCAAGTAAAGCTACATATAATTTAATTGTTTTTTGAAAATACTGAGTCATTAATAGTCCAATTGAGGCAGTCTGTATTTGCTTATGGCCAAATGGATGAACATGATCAGGGAGCTTTCTGTCTGCTGCCTTATGTAACAAGTATTTGCCTCACTATCCATGGTGTCATAAGTCTGGAGTTAAAAAGAACCCCAAAGACCTAGGCCCTCATTTTACCACCAAGAAAGTTGAGATCCATGGAGGTAGAGTGACTAGCCCAGTTATTAAGTATCAGAGGGGCTATTTGAGCCCAATTCTTATGAGTCTGTAGTCATTACTCTTTCTCTGTATTCTACTACCTGAAGTCATCTTGAGTCTATTAGCACCCCTTCACTTAGACTCCAGAAGAATAACATTAAAACCTCTGCCTGCCCTGGGAAATGGTAAAATCATATCTCAACCTGAGGAGAAGGAATTGGGTCGGAGGCACTCATTGACCCTAGCATTTTATACTAGGAGAGGCCACCCAGTGCAAAGAAAACACTGGATTTGGAGTTGGAAGATTAGGCATTGGATCCTGGCTCTGATACTTTCTATATGTGTAAGCTTAGGAAATACACCTAAATTCTCTGTGCCTCAGTTGTCTCAATTGTAAAATACAGACATCACACTAGATAACAACTAACATTTTTTCAGTTCTAAATCTGAAATGGTACAATCCTGAGAATGTAGACAAAAGATGCTGGGGTGAAACAAACTCAGAATATGATTTGAACAAAGAGAGCCCATTTTAGCTTGGGGAGAACAAGTATTTGAAGATAATGTTCAAAAAAAAAAAGAAAATAGGTTGGAGCTATAGTATAATGGACCTTAAATGTCATGCAATTAAATGCTACCTTCATATTTTGGAAGGGCTGTTAGGGATTTCATGAATACGGGTTTGAATGCTAAAGGGAAGAAACTGAGGAGAACTGGAGATTGAATTTGCTGAATCTGGCTCTTAGAGGAGGAGATAATAGAACAGGCAGAGGCATTAGCTTTAGAAATAAGAAGACCTCTTCCTCTGAAAAAGGAAAATCAGGCTGCAGGAAAGGACAGATAGAAAAATGCACAGTTAGAGTGGGAAAGATGAGTGAGAATTTTTACCTGAATAAGATTATATTTCACTCTTAAATTTTCAGTTCCTTTGCCATTGGGCAAAGATAATCTTCATGCATGAAAATATTCTCTGTAGGAACATGTACATCATTGAGATGGAAATCCACGAGTCAGAAGATTATTCTATAGCATATACCTTCTGGCAGTGTCATTCCTTCCTATATAGGTCATCTATAATGGTGTATGCCTTCCTAATCACTCAACCAAAATGAAAATGTGACTCATGCAAACTTTGTCATTCATTTTTACTAATCTAATAATAGTAATTCATTTCTATAAAATATCAGTAATTTCATTAGAGTACATCATCTTTCCAACCTCATTGAGAAGAGATTGTATCATGCTGTGTACTTATATCCCCAGCATCTAACATAGGGTGGATACTTAATAAATGCTTGTAAATTGATTTCATCTTTTCATTTTCAACCACTTGATGACTTATTAGGTTGTCCTTATTAGATTGCTATAGGAAAAGAAGGGGACATGAGAGGAAGGAAGGGGGGGAGGGAATCAAGGAGGGAGGAAGGCAGGGAGGGAGGGAGGACAAAAGTTCAGCACCTTGCAACCAACCATCTGGGGCCAGGCCTGACTAAACTTAGGCTGGTCCTTGGATGATGCTCATTGCTGCCCTGTATTTGGAAATCTTGGCAGCATGGTAGCACCTGGCCAAGCTAATAGTCAGTTGAGATGGTCATCTAGAACCCCGGATTACCATAACAAAAATAAAAATGACAATTCATGTTTATAGTATTATATTGTTACAAAGCATGTACAAAGTATTCCCTTCATAATAGTCCAGTAAGGTAGGGTAGCACAAAGATTTTATCACCATTTTCCAGATGTAAACGGATGTGATCACACCTTCCATCTGAATATTATATCCTTCTTTGGCATCTTAGATTCCATAGTCTCATAGGTATATACTTAAAACTCAAAGCACTTCTATATTACTGTACTGGCTTCTTTTCCTCTTCCCAAGAACTGCCTAAACCAGAAACCAGAGTTCTGTTCTTGATCTTTTCTTTCTTTCTTTCTCTCTTTTTTCTATTTCTTTCTTTCTTCCTTCCTTCCTTCCTTCCTTCCTTCCTTCCTTTCTTTCTTTCTTTCCTCCTCTCTCTTTCTTTCTTTCTTCCTCTCTCTTTCTTTCTTCCTTTTCTTTCTTCTTTCTCTCTCTCTCTCTATATGTGTGTATGTTTGGCATTCTCCATCTCACAGCTTTGATTATCACATATAATTAGACAAACCCCAACTTGATTGTCTTCAGCTTTGACAACTTTTCTGAGCTAGCTCCAGACCTGGACCTCTGAGTGTCTGTAGGACTTTGCCTAGATATTCCTGTAGCACTTCAAAACTCAACCTGGCCTAAACTATGCTTCTGATCTTTCTCCCTCGCCCTGCCCACCCTTCCAAAGTTGCTATTTCACTCAATGCCACTGCTGCTCATCCAGTCTTCCATATCAGAAAACCTTGGGTGTTACATTGGACCATTCCCTCACCTTTAAAAATAATTGTTTGATTGATTCCCTTTCATTTCCAATTTAGTTACCTGGTCCTGTCAATTCTAATTCTGCAGAATCTCTCACATTCATTCTGTCATTATTCTCACCACCACTAAAGCAAGGTAGACCCTTGTTCTCACATGGATAGACCACTGTTCCAAACTCTTAACAAATTTTCCCACCTCCAGTCTCTCAATCCCCATCCATCCTTCATACAACTGTTAGATTTATTTTCCTAAATTATAAAACTGTTCATGTCAACCCTATGCTAAAATCATTAATGATTCCCTGTTACTTAACAGGTAAAGTTCAAACTCCATTGTCTAACATTTAAGGCTTTCTGTAGATAGGCAGCAAGGTGGTACAGTGGATAGAGTGCAGGGCCTGGAGTCAGGAAGACCTGGAGTCAGGTTCAAATCTGACCTCAGACACTTACTAGCTGTGTGACTCTGAAGTGCAAGTCACAGAACCCTTGTTGTCTCAGTTTCCTCATCTGTAAAATGAGCTGGACAAGGAAATGGCAAACCCCTCCAGTATCTTTGCTAAGAAAACCCCAGATGGGGTTGTGAAGAGTCAGACACAATTAAAATGACTCAACAACAACAGCAAACACTTGACTTAATATGGAAAGAGCTGTTCCAGACCTGGAGTCAGAAGGGATGGGTTTGAGTTCTAGCTTGGTCTCTCAGTGGCTGTTTAACTAGACACTTACTAGCTCCTTACTTTTGGGCAAATTATTTACCCTCTCTAGATTTCAACTGATTCATCCATAAAGTAATAGGGTTGGAGTAAATCATCTCTTTGGTCCTTTCCACCTATAACATTCTAGGATTTTATCATATGTGTTAAAATTCTGCTTGTCCTTGAAAGCCTGCTTAAAATGCCACCTTCTCCATTAAGTCTTTCCTAATTGTACCCCACAACCCCACTGGGTAATAACCTTCTTTCTCTTGACCTTCTGTTTACATGCCTCTAATACAGTCTGTACTTATTTGCATATGGCTATCCTCTAATACAATGTAATTTCCACCAGTACTGAAGCACATTGAGTCTTTTCTATCATTGGGCCCTCCACATAGCAGATGCTTAATAAACATCTGCGCCTCCTTTCTATTAATTATTTCCTCTTTCTGCTATATGTAGTTTTTTTGTACATATCTGTTTTCCTCTTGTCTCCCCCATTATATTGTGAGCTTCTCCAGGGCAGGAACTGTGTTTTGCCTCTTTCTGTATTCTTGGAGCTTAGCTCAATGCTTGTCACATAGTAGGTATTTTATAAATGCTTATTGAGTGACTGTTGAAAAATTGAATTGACCAAACTGAAGCTTCAAAATTAAGATGCATTAAGATCACATGTTTTAGTCCTAGCACTTTTCATATCAAGCCCTGTGCTCCTTCCAGCACACAAAGATACCCCTCATCTATAGTTATCATTAGTCCTAACTGCTCTCAGGTATTGGTCATGTATACATATCCCACTATTAATTTTCCCAACAAATATTCTTTTTCAGGTGGTAATATGTATTTGTAAACTAAACCTCTGAGGTTCTTTGTATTTGAAAAACTAAATTATTACCTTTTCCTATTTTAAATATTGATTTTGAAATTGTTTAGAATTCAAATAACTTGAAGTGTATATTATCGTCAATATTTATGTAGCAAAACCTTTATTTTGTATCCGTCACTTTGCATTTCCGATTGTGTTTCTGATGCATTATCATTTCTATGCAAGTGACCCTGAGATCTGTGTTTTCAGCCAGAAACTCTCTTGAATTCTGCCCCCTGATTCCTGCTTGCTACCTAGATATACTGAGAACGTCTCAAAGCTAAAATGTCCAGATCTGAACTTCTTTCTCCCCAACTCTTCCTTTTCTTCCAACTTCCTGAATATACTTTCAGCCATTCACTTGGCTTAAAAGCCAAGAGTCATCTTTGAAGCTTCCCTTTCCTTCATCCTCCATTCTTTTAGTCAGTTGTTAAATGTTTGTGGTTGAGTCATTTTTCAGTCGTGTCTGACTCTTCCTGACTCTTGTTTGGGGTTTTCTTGGCAAAGATGCTGAAGTAGTCTGCCATTTCCTTTCCCAGTTAATTTTACAGATGAGGAAACTGAGGCCAACAGGCTTAAGTGACTTGCCCCAGGGTCACACACTTAGTAGTATCTGAGGCCAGATTTGACCTCAGGAAGATGAGCCTTCTTCACTCCAGGCCTGGCGCTCTATCCACTGCACCTCCTAACTACACAACTTGTTAAATACTGTTTATTTGACCTCTACAGTATCACATAGATGTATCTCCTTCCAACTTCTACTTCTACCACTTGCTGCTTTCACCAGTTGCAAGTCATATCATCATCTCCCTGATGGCATATCCTCTTTGAGAATGAAGGACAAACCACAGCCCGTGAGTAGTCTGAGCTGCCTGAATGGGGACCCAACTGGCCAGTTCCAGTTGGACAACTCAGCTTGTCCTTTCCTCCCCTCCCCTTACTTGAGGATGTTCTGCCCAAAGGAAGGTAAATTTTCCTAGCCAAAAGCTACCCAGTTAATAGGGTTTACTGGCTAGATTTCTTTCTCAAAGACCCAACCTTAAACCCAATTCACTCTTCATCTCCCAGTTTGGACAAGAGGTCCCCTACCTACCCAATTACACTTAATGGTTATTTTTTGGGCCCTGCAGGCTCAGAGTGAATGTGAATAGTAACTGTTTCTCTTTTGGCCAGCAAACCTGAGACTCTTCCCCAGTTTGCTTTTTTTTTTAATTGTAGGAGAGGTCATTTGACTCACTTCTTAAAGAGGCCTATTCACTGAATGGGCTTTGCCTCACTCAAAGTGAGAACCTGAAAAGACCTTAGCTCAAAAGGGTCAAGATCTCCCACTGCATCCTAAGTCATCTCCAGTCATCTTGATTAATATCTGGCCACTGGACCCAGTTGGGTCTGGAGGAGAAAGTGAGGCTGATGACTTTGCACAGCCCTCCCTCACTCAAATCAAAATCAATTGTAAGTTATGCCATCATCTGCCTGATGTCATGTTCCTCTTTGAAAACAAAGGACAAACCACACACAATTAGCTCCTAACTGATCTATATGACTCCTTTTTCTTCCTTCTTTAATCCATCTTCCACACTCTCAGGGTAATGATTCTATTGTATAAATTTGGGCATATGGCTCACCTGTTAATAAACCTTCCAAAGCTACCCATTGCCCAACAAATAGAATAGAATTTAAGCTAGCATCCCTTTTTCATTATCTGCTCCTAATTGCTTTCCCAGGTGCATTACAAACTCCTTAGAACTCCCTCAAAGTAAAATGGTCTTCCTCAGGAGATGGTGGTATTCCCATCATTGTAGGTCTTCAGAATAGATGATAACATGTTGGGTGTGTCATAAAAATTAATTATTGACTGGAGATAGCTTCAAATAGTTATCTTCTTACAAGAATGGATTTCAGCTCAATTTCAAGGGAAAATCTCCGTAAAAACATAGAATCTCAAAATTGGAAGAGACGCTGGAGATCATCTAACACACCTCAAGCCTAAATAAAAATCCTTTCCTTATAGAATGCCCATAAAATCTTAGTGCATTTTAAAGCTATACAGGTTTAAAACTTTAATAAAGTTATTAATTAAATTTATTTAATAAGTCCATTAACAATGGGAGACAAGTTCAGTGGTTATAATGCTAGGCCTGGAGTCAGGAAAACCTGAATCTAAGTCCAGCCTCAGACACTTACTAGCTGTGTAATCCTGGACAAGTCACATAACCTTGTTTGCCTCAGTTTCCTTATCTGTAAAATGGCATGGAGAAGGAAATGGCAAATCACTCCAGTATCTTTGCCAAGACAACCTCAAATGAGGTCATAAAGAGTTGGACATGGCTGAAAGACTAAACAACAAAATTAAAACTTAAAGTTGTAGGGGTAGCTAGGTGGTGCAGTGGATAGAGCACTGGCCCTAAAGTCAGGATGACAAATCCAGTCTCAGACCAAACACTTGACACTTACTAGTTGTGTAACCCTGGGCAAGTCACTTAACCCCAATTGCCTAAAAATAAAAAAAAAACATTAAAAAAAACATACCAAGACTTTTGGGATACCTATGTACACAATGATAACAATTTTGTAAATGAAGAACAGTCATGACATCATCATCATCATCATCGTCATCATCATCATGACAGTTGTAAAATGAGAGAAGAAATATGAGAAGACACTCCTTTGTAGAGATGGCTGGGGTGTTCCAGGTTTGGAACTTTGCATACAATATCATTTTTAAAAAATGCATTAATTGATTTGGATAACTTTTTTATCTTCTTCTTTTCCCTTTTTCTCCCCTCCCCCCATTCTTCACTCTAAGAGATGGTGTTTTGTAATGGGAAAAGGAAAGAATAAAGGGAGAATTTATGTGATTGAAAAAGGATAATTAAGAAAAAGTATTATTCAAAATGACATTTATTTTAAAATGCTAATGCTCTGGGGAAATTAAATCCCCTTTGTATTGAGTGTCTAACTGCATTTTATTTGCATACCTCTTAGATTCTGTCGTTTTTCTTTTTTCATGTCTTCCATATATCAGTATCTGAATCACTCACTGTTGCCCAATTTCACATTGTCCTCTACCACCTTGCTGTCTCCCATGTCTAAAATGGAATTCCATCCCGTAACTAATTTATAAAATCCTTCCCTGTCTTCGTGGCCCAACTAAAGTGGCATACCCTTTGATTCCAGCTAGAAATTTTCTGTCATCTATAGGTCTTCTAGTACATTCCAATTTGTTTTAAGTTGTTTTGTGTAAATTTCCCCTCTGCTAGATACTAAACTCTCTAAAAGTGGGAGACTATGCTTTATATTAACTCTCAATCCCATTAGATAGTTCTGTGCATTGTACAAGGCAGCCAGATAATACTTATTCATTAATTTACATTTTTTTTCTCATTTCTACTTTCAGTAGGAACATGAAAGTGTTATAGAGTGAGATGGGTACAGTGTAGCTTCTCCCGCATTTACATAGTGTAATGCATTCACAATTACAATTTGAATCAACTTGTTGTATTAGAAGGAACACTAGATGTGGAGTCTGAAGACCTGGGTTCCAACCCTGCCTTTGCCACATTTTTTGCTGTGGTGCTGGACCTACGATTTCATCTGTTGTAGGAAAGTCCTGATGGGGAACTTTGTCTATCAATGCAAATTAACTCCTTCTTTATAATTTGTTGTCTTAATATCTTCGCTACTTCCTGTCTTTTTAATCTTGGCAAACCATTTAATCCCTATGGGACTCCGGTTCCTCACCTTTATGGTGGAATATGGATGGAATATGAATGGCATATCTAAGTAACTCCTAAACATTTTAGCATTGATTGATATCTCTGTATAAGCTGAAAGAACTGACGAATATCTGCGTAGATGGGTTTAAATAAATTTAAAATTTTTTGCATTGAGACAGAATTAGAACTCTGATTTTTTTATTCATAATTATGAACTCACATTGCTGGTGCAAATTACTTTGTTACATAAATGACTTGCTTCTGAAAGGATTATAATTAGTTTAATGCAACTTACATCAACAGTATAATAAAATAAAATTTTCACATCTCGAAATTCAGTTGATATTTTTACCTGTGCAGCATGTGAAATTTCTCAATTAACCTTTGATCTAGATAATTAACCTTATTATAATAGGCTTTCTCCTTTAAAAAAATTTCAAAATCTTTAATCATATGTCTTCCGAATATATTTTAAATAACATGAATTTCTCATGTATTGTCAATAGGGATATTATTGAATATAAATATATTTTCTATTACAATAATAAAAATTAACATTAAAACTCATTTATCACTTGAAGGTTTGTAAAGTGCTTTCCTCATAACAATGCTGTGAGGCAAATCATGTAAGTATGATTTTTGTCCCATTTTACAGAAGAGGAAACTGAGGATCTGAGAAGCTAAGCAAAATTTTAACAGAAGCTAGAATTAGAAAGTTATAAAGTATTGATTTGCTTGTTTACACGTTCCCATCTGATCCTTATGAGAGTGTAAGTTCATTGTGAACAGAGACTCCTGTAATTTCCTGTCATTGTAGCCATTAAACTTGTTTTTCAGTCATTTTTTTCAGTCGTGTCTGACTCTTCATTACTCCATTTGGGGTTTTCTTGGCAAAGATATCGGTGTGGTTGGCCATTTTCTTTTCTAGCTCATTTTACAGATGAAGAAACTGAGGCAAACAGAGTTAAGTGACTTGCCCAGAGTCATGTAGCTAGTAAGGGCCTGAGATGAGTCTTCCTTACTCCAGGTCTTAGCCAACATTTAATGAATGTTTGTTAAATGAATTGAATTGAAGAAGCTGCTAGGTGGAAAGGTTAAATGTCAAAGTCATACATGAGTATCATTGTTCATGATTCTAATTCTGAAAGATGGTATATGTATTATACTGTTCATTCCTAGTCATTTTTAATCCTAATGACCCAAATATTTAAGTATCCTCCCTGAAAGGATAACTTACTCTTATAATATCCTAGTTTCTTTTGCTGTGGGATCCACAATGTTATACAGTCTTTTAAATGACCAAATTACTGCAATTTTTATGTTTGAATGTAGCAATAAATGTTTGTGATTGGTATGAGGGTGGGAAAAATATGAAACTGGCTAATTAATTTATACAAAAACAGAATTCATTGCCTTGGGTAATTATTTCATTTCACTTGTGGTCTTAGAGTTTAGAGAAATGCTTCTCTTAAGATACATACACTCTGTTTACTGCTTGTAAGGCCTTGGGAAGTCAAAATTTTTCTGTGCCTCAGTTTTCATCTGCAAAATGCGGAAGTTAAATTCAAGGAATTCTAAGATCTCTTTTAGCTCTCAAATTTTGGTCTCTGATTTGGTGATCTGAGTTCCTTTTTAATTTTCTCAGATTCTGTGATATCAAATACCTAAGCTGATAAAATACAGAACCCATCAGTTTTAAAATTGTGACTATGGTTTGAATTTCTAGTAAAGAAGGGGATTGGTTGATTTCATTTGGAAATATGAAATATATTTTTCTATTTGGTTTAGTTTTCTTCTTTCAAAATTTCCTCTGAAATCTCATATATTTGTGGAAATTTGAAAGATTCAGATCATTAAACATATCTAATTTTTTGATTAGTGTGTTAAGAACGTTTTTAAGAAGAAAGATCATATTACCTACTAGTTTTTTTTTAGACAAAAGAATGTTAATGTATTATTTGGATATCTTGTTTCATTTCCACATGTGTATCTCCTTCCAGTACTTCAATCTTTTTTTGTTTGTTTCCATTAGATAGCATTTAAGCATTTGTGTGCAGTTTCTGCTTCTTGTAGAAACTAGGTTCAAGACTCATTGGCATTAAGCCTTTGAAACGGTGCATGAATATTCCTATGACCAAAGTCAGTTCCTTTTAAGTTTCTGAAGCATTTCACAATAGACGTTACAGAACCCAAAAGTAGATGCTACAGAGGACCTTAAAGATCAACAAGTCCAATCTCTTCATTTTACAGATGAAGAAACTGAGGTCCATGAAGAATAGGTTCCCCTACTCCTGAGTTAGTTTTTTTACTTTGTGGAGATTTCAAAATAGTGGTTTCTATATGACTTTGTGTTTTTGTTTTTGTTTTTTGCTTTAAATTGTAAAAAGTAAAATTTAAAAGTTATTCTTTTACTTTTTTTTATTTTTAGGCAATTGGGGTTAAGTGACTTGCCCAGGGTCACATAGCTGGTAACTGTCAAGTGTTTGGTCTGAGACCAGATTTGAACTGGGGTCCTCCTGACTTCAGGGCCGGTGCTCTATCCACTGCTCCACCTAGCTGCCCCCATGCTGTTCTTTTTCTCACGCTCTGGTACCCACTGCTATTACTTTGAGGTTTCTGTTATAGTAACTCTCTCCGATATGATCATCACTTTCCCCCTTAAGATTAATATTGGCTTTTAAATCTTTTCTCCAAAGGAATTCTTTGGGTTTGTTGGTAGTTTTTTTTTTGGGGGGGGGGGTGGGGATCATACTTATTCTACTTTTTCTTTTCTAAGATACATAAATCATCCTTTAAAATATGAAGTGCATCAGATTAGAAACAAGAGTTCACTGAATAAATAAAATTTGTAATTCCTTGTACAATTCTCTTCAAACTTTGTCCCTTTGTTATGCAGTTTTCCTGTCTTAAAACTGGTGTGCTTGGCTTTTAACTGTTCAAGGAACAGGCATATATACCATTGTTATTTACTGAGTGAATCATGGAATTTATTTTAGCAATTTGAATCTTATTAATTAATTAAATGAATCATAGAACAAACATAGTTGAGGAACATAAAAATAGCTATAGTAGCTAAAGTAACTTTTCATTAACTAGACAACCTCTCTTAACCCTTTATGGTATAACACATAAAGTGAGGAGTAAATCATCTCTTTTTTTTCTCTGAAATTAAGCAGGCCTTGCCTCTTTTGTTCTAGTTTTTATTCCTTGGGAATCCACAAAGATCTAGATTGTTTCTTCTCGTCATTTTTTTTGTGAGACAAAAGGACTGCCTCAAGGCACTCTAGTAGGTGGAAAATCCAAGTAAGAGCAGAAAACCAATACTTGTTCGAAAGGGTTTTCCAAGAGATTCATTCCTCAAAGTCATGTCTTTGCATAGGTATTCTCATGAGGTGGAAAATACCTTGATTTTCAAGATTGTTAACTCTGAAAATGCATTTACAAGACAGACATACTTATCGAAATAGAGTCTTATTATAATCTAAGAAGCTTGTAACAAGTTTCATGATTATGCTGCTCAGCAGAGACTTTGGTCTTTTTAGACACATTTGTCATTTTGGGCACATTTACACATATTTATAAGTGGCTTTTGACTTTCCTTAAATATGGATGATATGTATTATATGTGGTGATGGTTAGATATACATGTGTATGTATATATGAATATAAGCACTATTATTTATGTAGTGCTAAAGAACTTTATGTATGTTAACTTATTTAATCCTTATAGTAACTCTGAGAGATAAATACTATTATTATCATCCCCATTTTACAGATGCAGAAACTGAAACAGGCAGAGCCTGTAACCTGTAACACAACTAGTAAACTTCGGAGGCTGAATTTGAACTCATGTCTTCAAGACTCTTGGTCCAGTTCTCTATCCCCTATAACACCTAATTTGCCAATGCTTACATTCATGCAAATTTATTATAAGCTGAAAGAGCCTGTGATAGTTTTCTGACATAAAGGAAGATAGGTATTCTTTTTATTCCCTTTTATAATGCTTTCTGCTAGTAACTTTATTAGCACTTCCAAAATGAACATTAGCAGGCATCTACTTTAAATAAATCATCTTACAATAATGACAGTCATATCTAAGGGATGAGAGGCAATATGGAATTGTGGGTAGAGCCAGCTTTAAAGTCAGGATGACCTGGGTTCAAATCTTGCCTCTAACATTCACTAAATGTATGACCTTGAGCAAATACTTCAACTTCATTTCACTCATCTGAAAAATGATGATGTTGGACATCACTAGATGATACTCCCTTCTAGCTCTAAATTTCTATAACCTCTTTGACATTAATGGGCTATGTGATCCTAGGCAAGTCACTGAACATCTCAATGCCCCAGGCAGTTTTCTCTGTTATTTACAGATCTGCATCAGTAGAAAGTATTTCTTCCAGGAAAAATGGCACTCTAAGAAGGGAATAAAGTCACTCTAAGAAACATTTGCCTTTATCTTTCAGATAAAAAAAGGATAGCTTTATCTTGGATTCCTATAGCTTCCAAGCACCAATCCTTTAAGTGTAATTAATTCATACAATCATTTCACTATGTAAAAGTCAAGAGTGATTTTTATTAAGCAGGCACAAACATAATCATGTGGGAGAGTCAGTCAAATTCTGAAACAGCTCAGTTTGGGGAAAGCAAGGAGGGGTTTATATTATTTTCAGACAAAGGAAGGTGAGAGATGGGCTGATCCTGGGAGGGAAGGGGGCATGTTATGGATGCAAACTGAGGTACCACATGGTGGAAAGTTCCAGGAACAGGGGCACTGAATTCTCAGTACATTAAGATGAGCACAGTGACACAGAGAGTCCAAGGCTAGAGTACAGACAATAGGATAAGCAGGATGTTTAGAAAGTCCTAACAAGGTCTTGAGTCTGTAGCTTCTGCTTAAGGTTGCCCCTGAGCTGATCAAGGCTGGTTCTATTGTTTCAGGAAGCTACTGGTATCTCCAAATTCGAAGGATCCCTGGTATGTCAAGCACCTCCAAGCCTCAGAGATCCTTCCTATTGGCTGGTTATTGTGTAGCTCAGCTGTGCTGCTCCCCTGTGAGAAAGGGAAGTTGTAACATAACATATTCATTATAGAGGTCATGTCAACAAGTAGTAGAAGAAAGTATCCAAGTTTTCCATTTCAAAGATGTGACTACCAGTCTTAGAAAATGAATGAGATGAGTTTCCTAATGTTCTAGGTTTCTGGTAGGAATGTCTTCACCAAAGTGCTGGAATTATTCATGCCAACTAGTGGACAAAGAAAAGATGAAAGCAGCGAATACATGTATAGAATACTTAGTATGTGTAATACCAAATAAAAGCACAGCTATTCCCAACTATCTTGAGACATATTCCTTTAAGAATCACCAAAAATTTTCCAATTCTGAATGTGTCAAAGAAAATAATTATGTCAACTTTACAAAGAATATGTGAAGCTATAAAGATAATAGAGATCATTTTATGAACAATTTTGCTGAAGGCACAACAGCTGTTGAGGAAGGAGGTGAAATAATGTTGAGAAATATGGGGTTATTTTCTTTCTTCTCCATCTCCCGAGTTGCTAACATAGAATGTTGGGAAGAATCGACCTTTGGCAAATGGTAAATATGTTGGCAGAGGTGGGGTTAAAGTGAAAAAAAGAAAGGAGGATGCCTGATTTCTAGTGTGCCAAAGGCAAGTATAACTATTTTCTAGGCCAGAAGCTAGCGGGAAGAATGAAATTCTAGAACAAAATGGCCTTCTTTGTCCCTCTTTTTGAAGCGAAAATCTTAGGGGCTGTGGAGCGTTTTCCAGATTCACAAATACTCTTTTATTTTTTTCTTTGTTACCAAGGATTTCCTTCTTTGGATTCCACAAATAGTTCATTGGTATATGTGTAGAGACATAATCTCTTTCAGTATTTTTGTATGCAAGTGTGAATGAATGGATGGTTAGAATTTTGTATGAGTTATAAAATTTCCCATGCAAATAAGTTATTTAAAAGTTGGCATATGTTTTTCATCTAAATTTCCCCCTTTTTTTCAGTCTGTAGTTTTGTCTGATGTAAGGAGCTTATGTTCCAATAGTGGAAGACAATGCCTATAGGGGGGCAAGAGTTTGATTGGAGGAGGCAGGTAAGGAACAGTAGATGGTAGGCAGAGCAGTAGGGTGGAGTGCAGGAGACATGGCTTAGAGAAGGCCAGGAAATGAAGCTGTATGCCCCCATGACTAGGTAAGATGAAAACTCATCAGCTATAGGCTTTACAGTTTTAGTCATTCATGGCTCCACAATGAAGTTCCATATTGTGCAAGGAGTGAATGTCAATGCTGGATCTTTCTTCCATTTCTTTCTGTTGCAATGCCATGCTCATTTCCTTCCCCTTTCCTTTTCTTTCAACTCCAATTATTCTTAAGAGGCAGCAGAAAGAGTAATAATTTTAATGAACTTCTGATTATTTTAATATTAAATTAAACTTTTCTTAATATTAAAAATATTATTGTGGCCACATTAACAGGTACTTGATAAATACTTATGTATTGATTTTATTTAGCTCTTTATAGTTATCAAGTGTTTCAGTATATGTTTTTAAATTCAGTTCTCACAACAGCCTTGTTTTATGTGATCTTACCTTTCATAGAGCTAAATTAATGTGATATAAATGGGGATTTGTTTGAGAGCAGGCATTTGGTATTTGTTGGCATTTGTTGTGACTGCCAACCACTGCCTCACCTTTCAGTTGTCTCCCCTGCCCCCATCCCAGGTAATTAGAAAAGCCAAACTACAGTCTTTCTTCGCGTGATTGAAACCACTGTACAGTTGCCCTGTCAAATGCTACTTCTCTCCAATGGTTTCTCCCCATGTGGAAAAAAACATGCAGTTATTTTTCTGTTAGTATAAATAGTATAAATAGTAAGGTAAAATAGTATAAATAGTAAGGTAAAATAGTATAAATAGTAAGGTAAAAATAGTTTGTTTCCTTTGTAAAATTAAATAAATATGTCCATATGTATATATAATTAGATTCTGAACTATTGAGAGCAGAGATTTTTCCTCTTTTTGTAACCCAGTACCTAACATAGTGCTTAATAGATGTTTACTGATTGATTGATAAACAATATGTATATGTGTGTGTGTGTGCATATATGTATGTGTTTATGGAGGTGGAAATATGCAAGCATGTTTTCAACTAGACCTCTAATTTCATTGATATAAGAAACTTCCAGTGAGACTTCACCTTCCAAATCAGATTAGCCCACATTGTTTAATCTTTAATTTATAATTTTAGGAAGTTGCCTGAGGCATTAAGTGATTAAACGATTTGCCCCAGGTTGTGTAGCAATATGTATCAGAGGCAAGACTTCACAAAATTTAGTCTGGTTTTCTATTTACTGTGCAACACTGCCACTCTACTCTTTTTAATCAGCCTGAAAAATGTGTGAATTTCATTGGAGTTGAGTGGTAAAATATCCATTAATGAAGTCAGAGCATCAGATATTTTAAAAGGTTAGAAGCTCAATTCCTCTGTTTGCATAGTCTCTTGTGAGGAAAATCATTCATGTGATATCTATAGAATCTTACTATTCATTCAACTAATTTTATAGAAATACCGATCATAATCTTGTGATGAGTAACATGTGACTAATCTGCCTTAATTTGCTTGTTTTAGTGCGGTCTTCTTAATTATAATGAATGGGATGCTATGGTATTTTACGTAGAGCACTGGACTTGAAGTCCAGTCACAAGACTTGCCTATGATTCTTACTTATCACGCACACACACACACACACACACACACACACACAATATTTTGGGATTTAAGCAAAATTAAATAAATTAATAGCAAGGTTCTGTTGTGATGAATTTATTCCATGCATACAGGCTCATTTCGGTCTTAATATCTGATTATCAGAATTACCTTTCTTCTGAGATTACTTCTTATTTACTCTGTGTGCAAGGTGTCCTAAAGTCTTAGTGAAGTTTTAGCTTTAACTTAGACTAGCTTTAGCTAATGTTTTGGGATATGGAAATTGTAGGTAGGTAGATAGATAGATAGATAGGTGGATAGGTGGATAGATGGATGGATGAATGGTTGGATGGATGGGTAGATTTATAGATGGATGGATGGATGGATGGTAGATAGATGGTAGATAGATGGGTGAGTGGATAGATAGATGTCTTATTTGCTCATGGTTGTTTGTATCTTGTCTCTACCATTAGACCATGAGCTCCTGGACAGCAGAGGCTATGTTTTTGCCTTGATTTATGTCACCAGTGCTCAATACAATGCCTTGCACGTAACAAGGACGTAATAAGTCCTTGTTAACTATTTGTGCCCTTGCTATTGCTGGCTCTGTTGCTTTGACTAGGTCACTTAACCCTTTGGAGCTCAATTTCATTATTTGTAATTACCTCACTGGCTTATTATGAAGCTTCAGTAAGAAGATTTAGAGCTTCTGGGAAAATTTAAATGTTAGTTTTTTGTTTTGTTTTGTTGTTTTTGCAGCTACTATTCTACTTTGCAATTGTTTGAGTTGGTAATGATGTCTGGAAATCATTTAGCCACTTGCTTTTATGTAGATTTGAATAGAAAAAGAATACATTTGTCATCATATTAAGTATCTTTGTGTCTTTTTACCCCCCCTCACTTGAGTATACACCAATTTGTTTCCTACTGGGATTCTATGCAGTTTGCTTTCTCTCGCTTGGTATAGTAACTGGAAATTTTCTGAACTTAAATGTTACTTCCTACCCTCACTATACTACCAAATAACCAAATTCATTCAGAATTCTTCTTCTGTTTCTTCTTCGGCAAGTTATCTTCCTAATGTCTTGCCATCTTTCAGTTTGATTGCAATGTTTTCTGTTCATCTAATTTACCAAATCAGTTAAAAGGTTAACCGTCACCCAACACTGACCCTCTTTCCAAGAGCACTTATCACAATCTGCTCTTGCCCAGGTTCGGTACTGAATCATTGACTTGTAAAAAAAAAAATATGAATTCATCTGAAGAACATGACTTTCAGGAAATCTCCCTTGGATTCCTCATTGTGGTGATAGGAAAGGGAAGAATTAGCACCTGTTGTAGAGTAAGGGGGTGGATATGGGGAAGAGGGGTCCTCATGGGGAGCCTGACTTTGCCACTTACTGTCTGTGTGACCTTGAAAAAGTCACTCAAATTTGTTGGACTTCAGTTTTCTCAGTTTCCTGTAAAATGAGGACTTTGATACCTGTGACCTATGTGGGCCTTTCCAACTTTAAATCCATGATCCTATAATCTTATCAATTCTGTGATAACAGAATTTTATTGGTTATGGTTACTTTGGGGAGGTATATTTTCACTCTGATGTATCCTAATTGTTGTCATCTGTCCACATTCACTTTTATTAACTATGTTTTACTCTATAATTTTCAATTGTCATTTCAATAGGTGTCCTGGACTTATTGTAGCTTGGAAGACATTCTCATAAATTTCTCCTTTAAAATTAGTCAACCTTCACAAAATCTTCTATACATACACACATACATATACATGTGTATATAGGTGTGCATATGTATATATAAACACCTATATATGCATATACATACTTATATACATATATTTACGTATATGCATACTCACATACATATATGCATCTATACACACGTACATATACATATACATATACACATATACATATACATATACATCCATTTGAAGTAGAGAACTGAGTGAGCTAGAATCTCCACCTCCAATTCTAAAGAGTTACAATGGAAGCTTATGATGCTGTCCCGAGTACACTTCTCTAAGTACCATCAGAATCCTAGGGTTTTGGACAACGGCCTGCAGTTATTTTGAAGTCAGGCCCAGTCCATGCATTCATAGTTGGAATTTTAGATAGAACCAGAAGCAAACACTCTGAACTTTATTACCTACAATCCTGGTCATCATCACTGTTTTCCTGTGGCTGTCCACTAGGAAAGGTCTATTGTATCTGGTATAAGTTTTTCTATCTTTCTCTCCATCTGCCTCCCCCTTCATTTTACAGATCAAGAAATGACTGTCCAGAGAAGGTAAATGATTGTCCAAGGTCTCACAGGTACTTAAGTGACAAAGACAGTATCCATATGCATACCTTAGATAAAGACCGCTGGCAAACAATGAATTAGTCCTACAGTTGAAAAAAATTCAAGGAAATAAGCTTGGATTCCATTCTGAAAATTGGGAAATTACACAGTCCTTTCAATGATTCCAGACTACTTGGTAACCCAATATTTTTTTAAATAGCAATATCCTCCTGGTAATACTTAAATGAGCGTGAATCATAGAACATCATGATCTTAGGAAAACTGAAATTACAAATAGCCCAAAGGGCAATGGAAAGATGTATGGTGGGTGTAAGTAGGCAACAGTATGCTCCCAATGAGAGTCAGCATGGTTGTGAAGCAGACATCATTGGGTTTGAAAAGAGAGGAACCTGGGTTTGGATTTCACTTCTGCTACCTGCTATTTTTAAGAACTTGTACAGGTTACTTCACATATCTTGGCCTCATTTTCCTTGTGTGGAAAATGAAGGCATTGACTGGGGGATTTCTAATGCTGTTTCCCACTCTAAATTTCATGACCCAAGATTAACTTATTCAAAGCATGAAAAGAAGTCAGATCATTATCATGACATGAATTAAAGACAACAGATCACCTCAGTGATACATTTGGGATAGATAGATAGATAGATAGATAGACAGACAGACAGACAGACAGACAGACAGACAGACAGACAGACAGAAGCAACAATTGGAATGCGTTACAGGCATCTACTATGAAGGATTTAGGGAAAAACATGAAACAAGGATTGACTATAGTGAGAAGAACAAAATCCACTTAGATGGAGAGAATCCCCATTAAAAAAAAAATTATTGATCCAGAGTTAAAAGTTATTATATCCTGAAGGAAATCTGGACTGGATGGCATTAAATTCACCTGATGTCAGCTTATTAAACAACAATTTTAAAAGATTAATAGATTTTCCATTCGTGAGAAGTTTTTAGTAGTGTGATAAAGAATATTCCCCTTTGGACTCACGCACTTGAATGAAAACCAATATCTCATACTGTATAACTCTTAGATTTAGGATTAAAAAAAAACAAGCATTTATTATGAGTTTACTGTGTGACAAGCTACTGGAAATACAAACACAAAAATGAATCAATCCCTGGCATCAAGGAATTTAGAAATTTAGCTGGGGGGAAGACAACCTGTGCATATTACTGTATTTGTATTATGTGTATATGTATGTATGTATGTATTATTAATAATAATGGTAATAAAATAGATACAAGACAATTTTTGGAGGAAGGCATTAATAGATGGCAGAGTAAGAAAGACTTTAATCAGAAACTGGTGCTTCAGTAGAGCCTTGAAGGAATATCGGAGGCAGAGATGACTAAGGAGTACATTCCTAGCATTGGGGATAGTCTGTGTATGAGATGAGATGTAGTCTGTAAAAAACAATAACAAGACCAATGGGACTGACCCATAGAGTGCACGGAGGAGATTAGTGTATAATGAGGCTGAAAAAGTACATTGGGAGAAAGTAGTAAGAGGCTTTAAATTCTAAACAGAGGAGTTGGTAGTTGATCATAGAGGTAATAGGGAGCCATTGCAGTTTGAGAAGTAGGGGAGTAATATAGTCAGACTTGTTTTTAGGATAAATGCATTGGCAACTATAGATTGGAATCTGATTAGTAACTTGTCACGTATCTGGACAGTAAAATTTATATTGTAAAGCTATCTATAGTCATATGAAAAAATTCTCTAAATCACTATTGATTAGAGAAATGCAAACCAAAATGACTGTGAGGTACCACATCATACCTATCAGATTGGCTAACATGGCAAAACAGGAAAATGATAAATGTTGAAGAAGATGTGGGAAAATTGGAACACTAATGCACTGTTGGTGGAGTTGTGAACTCATCCAACCATTCTGGAGAGCATTTTGGAACTATGCCCAAAGGGCTATAAAAATGTGCATACCCTTTGACCCAGCAATAGCACTTCTAGGGCTATATCCCAAAGAGATCATATAAATGGGAAAAGGACCCACATGTATGAAAAAATGTATAGCAGCTCTTTCTGTGGTGGCAAAGAATTGAAATTGAGGCGATGCTCATCAATTGATGAATGGTTGAACAAGTCGTGGGATATAAATATAACGGAATACTATTGTACTATAAAACCTGATGAGCAAGTGGAATTCAGAAAAACCTGGAAAGAGTTGTATGGACTGATGCTGAATGAAGTGAGCAGAACCAGGAGAACTTTGTACACATTAACATTTTGCTTTGACTAACTTTGATAGACTTAGCTCTTCTCAGCAATGCAGGGATCTAAGACATCTCCAAATGTGTCATGATGGAAAATGCTATCCACATCCCGAGAAAGAACTATGGAGTCTGAATGCAGATTGAAGCATGTTATTTGCTCTTTTTTTTCTTCTGTTCTGTTTTGTTTCTTCTTTCTTATGGTTCCACCTATTGTTTTATTTCTTCTTTACAACATGACTAATGTGAAAATAAAATATATAATATATAATGTAACTGGGACATAATCTTAGAGGGAAAACACTAACATTGGGGAGGGAGCAGTGGAGGGGGAAACAATCATATGCTACAACTTATTCAGCCATTCACCAGTTGTATGGTAGATGGAAACGGCTAGAAATCTCAAGGATTTAGAGGTGGGATAGATGGCAAAGCCATGGGAGTCCTTGAACCATCCATACTACAGGCACAACTGCCCAGTTGTGGTTCTTCTCACTAGACCATATACCACTTTCTCTTTGCTTTGAAGTGAGTATTTACAATGATGTAAATTAAATATTTAATCCAAATAAAACGGGTCTTTTCCTTTGTCTTTCCATTCTCATAGCACATAGAAAATAGAGCTATAAAGGACCTCTAAGGTTGTGAAATCCAGTGCTCCTCCTGCCATTCCCATCTTACAGATAAAGAATCTGAGGCCCTGTCTGGGCAAGTGACTTGTCCAAGGTCACATAGGTAGCAAATGTAATTGCCCTTACCATAATCCCTGTTGGTTTGAGAATCATCGGAGCTGAGAATTAACCCCAGATCCTCTGACTGAATGTGTCTCCAGTTCCCTCCACTAATCTGATCAGAACCTGCCCAGATGACCACACTCCTGCCTGTTCACTGTCAGCTACTAAGCAGCTATATCTGAGTTCCATTCAAATTCTAAAGTACCAAGATTCACTGATCTATTTCGCCCTCTAATTTGTTCTCCCCTTTTAGACTTCACATTTTATGAAGGCCAATGGCATATGCATGCAAAATGCTTCTGTTTGCATGCATATGCTCCATGAGAGAAAACTTTTATATTACCCTGACTGCCTTACTCCTCTCCCAAAAGCTGTAATAGGAGAGAATGTTACTTTCTGATAACTTGAGGACGTGACAAAATATAGTATACTAGTAAATTTGAGAGGATTATTTGTTAATATATAAATGTGTTGTATGGGAAACCAGAAATACACCATTCCAGAAGTTTCATTGTTGCCTAGGGTCTTCCTCACACACTCTGCCTCAGAATTCCAGGTATTTTTCCTGGTCATCCCTCATGCCTGGAATTATCTCACTTCCTTTTCTCCCTCTCTTGGCCTCCCCTGACTTCCTTAAAGTCCCAGTTGAAATCTCACTTTTATAGGAAGTCTTTCTCAGTCTCCTTTTATGTATCTATTTTCCCCTTGTTGATTTTTTCCTATTTTTCTTGTATATTAGCTTGTTCATAATTTAGTTGTTTTTTTTTATTGCAAGTCGTTTCTCCTGTTAGACTATGAATTCCGTAAGGATGAGATTGCCTTTGCCTTTCTTTGTATCCCTAACAATTAGCATAGTGCCTTGAACATAGTAGGCATTTAATAAATGACCATTGACTTGACCTGGCTTGACTTGACTTTCAGTTCGGCCAAGCACTGGAAAATATCTTACAAGAATTATTTCTCTCTAAAGCTGGTTGATCTGTGAAAAAAGACACAAAGAAACTTTAAAAGAGATTTAAGCAACATTTTTGCTTTGTTGTCCCTCTTCAGACTGAATATAGCTGACATTTCTCTAATTTCCTTTTAGGAGAATACATTATGACTTTCAAATGTGGACAGAGTTTAAATTTAGGTGATTAATTTAACTGCATGGGTTTATCCTAAATCGGATTATATTGGCAAACCACATAATATGGCATTGTAATTACTAGAACTGCTCTAAATTAAACCCTGAGAGAACCACAGGTTGTGTCCTGGGGTGACCCAGGCTAGATGAAGTATATAGCCTCTGTTACTATAAAATCTAGTTCAAAGAAAAGAGGAAGCTACAAATGGCCTGGTGGATGCTGGGCCAGACTTGGAACCAGGGGAAATTCAAATCCAATACCACCTCTGATACTTAGCCTTTTCCTCATCTTTCAGTTGGTGACAATAGTGGCTGTGGTTAGAGAGGACGTGCCATAGCAAAGAAAGAGGTAGCCTCAAAGCCAGCAATACCTGGCTTGGAAACCAGCCTCTACCATATATGGGCTGTGTGACCTTGGGCAACCAGTTTAACCTTTCATTGATCTGGGCAACTCTCTCAGATTTTAAGTTGTAGAGAAGGGGACAGACCTGTATTGGTAGAGCAAACTTCTGGCCATGGAAATTAGTTCCTTATACCAATAAAATCACAGGATCATTCTCTACCTTCAGTCCCCTAATAGAAGTAATGTAGAGTTTGTTGTTCAGTCATTTCTGACTCTTTGTGACTCCGTGGACCATAGCACACCAGGCCCTTTTATCCTTCACTATCTCTCAAATTCTTTTTTTTTTTTATGGAAAAGCTATTTTTCAATCTACAGGAATTTTTTGTTACTAAGAGTTGCTAAAGGTTACTAGACGTTTATCCATCCTTGGTATTTGATAACTGAAGCTAGTACAGGAAGGAATGGCAGAGAATGCAACTTGGTAGAGGAGGGGGAGAGAACTGGGATTTTTGGTAGATCAAAGTACCCCAACCTATCCTTGAGAATGAGAGGTGAGGCGCAGGAGTGGGGACCAGAACTAAGTCCATTGCTATCTCTAACATTTGCTACCTGTGTGATCTTGAGGAAAACCATTTCATTTCTCTGAACTTCTGGTTCCCATCTGTAAAATGAAAGAGTAATACTAGATGATCTTTCATGTTCCTTTTAATTCTAAATCTATGATTCTCTTAACTGCATCTCTCAAATTCTATCCAAGTTTCTGTTTGTTATTTCCAAGACACTGTCTATCCAGATCTCCTTCTCTGCCATCCCCTTCTCCTTTTGCTTTCAAACTTTCCTAACATCAGGATCTTTTCCAATGAGTCCTGTCTTCTCATTATGTGGCCAAAATATTTAAATTTCAGTGTTAGTATTTGACCTTCCAGTGAATAATCTGAACTTGTTTCTTTAAGTATTGACTGATTTGATCTCCGTGCTATCCAAGCGACTTTCAAGCACCACAATTTGAAAGCATCAGTTCTGGAGCATTCAGTTTTCCTATAGTCTAACTCTCACAGCTGTTTGTACATTGCTACTGGAAAAACAACAACAAAACACATGGACCTTTGTCAGCAAGGTGATGTCTCTGCTTTTTAGTATGCTGTCCAGATTTGCCATAGCTTTCCTTCCAAGGAGCAAGCATATTTTAATTTCATGATTGCATTCACTGTCTGCAGTGATCTTTGAACCCAAGAATGTAAAATCTGACACTGCTTCCATTTCTTTTCCCTCTATTTACCAGGAAGTGATGGGACCAATTTCCATGATCTTTGTTTTTTGGGTGTTTTTGGTGAGGCTTCAAGTCGGCTTTTACACTCTCTTTTTTCATCCTCATCAAGTGCCTTCTTCATTCTTTTTCATTTTCTGCCGTCAGAGTGGTATCATCTGCATATCTGAAATTGTTTGTATTTCTTCTGGCAACCTTTATTCCAGCTTTTGATTCATCCAGCCTGGCATTTCACATGATGTACTCTGCATATAAGTTAAATAAAGTGACAAATACAGCTTGGTCATGCTCCTTTCCCAACTTTAAACCAATCAGTTCTTTCATGTTCTGTTCTAATCGTTGCTTGTGGCCTGAATACAGGTTCCTCGGGAGACAAGGAAGATGATCTGGTACTCGCATCTCTTTGAGGACTTGCCACATTTTGTTGAAATCCACACAGCTTTAGTGCCATCAATGAAGCAGAAGTAGATGTTTCTGTTTCTGGAACTCCTTTGCTTCCTCCATAGTCCAACAAATATTGGCAATTTCATCTGTAGTTCCACTGCCTCTTTGAAAACCAGCCTGCACTTCTGGTAATTCTTAGTTCAGTAGTTTAATAATTCAGTTATTGCTGAAGCCTAGCTTACAGAATCCTAAGCATAACCTTGCTGGCATGTGAAATGAATGCAATAGTTTGGTAATTTGAATATTCTTTGGTCTTGCACGTCTTTACAATTGGGCCACTGTTGAGTTTTCCACATTTGTTGGAATATTGAGTGGAACACTTTAACGGTATCATTTTTGAAGATTTTAAATAGCTCAACTGGAAGTCCATCACCTCAGCTAGCCTTATTGTTAGTAATGCTTCCTAAGGCCCTGACTTTATTCTCCAGGATGTCTGGCTCTGAACCAGTGATGTTAAGATATTTCTTGTAGAGTTTTTCTGTATATTCTTGTTACCTCTTGTTTCTTTTAGTACATTTTAAGCTTTAATAACAGAAGTATAAAAACTACTAACTTACAAAGAATAGCATTTGAAAGTTCCATAATTTAAATTTCTCCTGCCACCTCTTCTTAATCTCTTCTACTTCTGTTAAACCCCTGCCATTTTTGTCTTTTATCATCCCATTTTTGATTGAAAAGTTCCTTTGCTATTTCTAATTTTCTTGAAATCTCTGATCTTTCCAATTCCATTGCTTTCTTCTATTTCTTTGCATTGCTCATAAGAAAACCTTATCTTTTCTTGCTAATTCTCTAGGATTCTGCATTCAGTTGGGTATATCTTTCCCTTCCTTCTTTCCCTTTTACTTTCCTTCTTTCCTCAGCTATTTGTAAAGCCTCATCAGAAAGCCATTACTTGCTCTTCTTTTTCTTTAGAATGTTTTCTGTTGCTGCCTCCTGTACATTATTGTTAACCTCTGTCCATAATTCTACAGTCACTCCATCCACCAGATCTAATCCCTAAAATCTATTCATTACTTTTGCTTCATATTCATAAGGGATATTATTTAGGTCTTACCTATACTGTTTGATGATCTTTTTTACTTTCTTCAATTTAAGTTCGAGTTCTGCCATAAGAAGCTTATGATCTGAGCCACAATCAGCTCTGGATCTTGTTTTAACTGACTGCAAAAAGTATGGAATCAGTCTGATTTCCATGTTGGCCATCTTGTAATGTCCGTATTGCCTTTTAGGTTGCTGAGAAAGTATTTGTTATGACCAGTAAATTATAGTGACAAAACTCTATTAGTCTTTGCCATTCTTCATTTTATACTCCAGGGCCAATCTTGCCTGTTATTTTAATGATCTTATTTCCTACTTTAGCTTCCAATCCCCTATGATGACTGTGACATATTTTTTTATGTTATTTCTAGAAAATGTTGTAGGTCTTCATAGAACTGATCAACTTTGGTCTCTTCAACATCAGTGATTAGAACATAGACTTGTATTACTCTGATGTTGAATGGTTTGCCTTGGATTCAAACAGATATCTTTTGGTCATTGTTTGAGATCATACTTCAGTACTGCTTTTCTCACCCTTCTTATTGATTATGAGGTCTATTCTATTTCTTTTAAGAGATTCTTGCCCAAATAGTATATATAATGATCACCTGAATTAAATTCACCTGTTCCTGCCCATTTAAGTTCATTGATAACCAACATGTCAGTATTTAATCTGTCTCCTGTTTGACCACATCCAGCTTACACATTGATATATCTTATATTCCAGGTTCCTGTCCAATTTGATCTTTACAGCTGTGGACTTTCCTTTTATCACCAAGCACATCTGTAGTTGAGCTTTCTTCTGGCTTTGGCCCAGCCACTTCCTTCTTTCTGGAGCTACTGGTAGTTGTCCTCTGCTCTTCTGCACTAGTATGTTGGACACCTTTGGACAGGAGGGGCTTCTCTTCCAGTGTCATCTATTTTATCATTTTAATACTGGTCATAGGTTTTGTTTTGTTTTGCTGAAGATACTAGAGTGGTTTGCTATTTCCATTAGAACTCTCTGCCATGACTTGTCCATCTTGGGTAACCCTTTATAGCATAGCTCATAGTTTCTTTGAGCCAGGCAAGCCCTAAGACAGTGATCTAAGAGAAGAATAGAGACCTCATGTGATCATTATGAGATGCAAATGTGATAACAGATGTAAAAGCCCACCACCAACACTATATACATCTAGATTGTAAGGGTGAGGTTTTCCACATATATCCTAATTAATGGCATTTCAGAAGACCCGGATAGCTTGATTTAAATTAATCTGAAGTGCTCAGTAGGCACCAACAAGCCCTTAATTAATTTGAGAACTTTGATCTTTGGACAAAGAGAGGTGATACTACTAGGGAAATATATTGTGACAGACTAAAAGATTCAGATATTACCTCTGGACCTATATATAAAATGGCAAACCAATTCAAAGTCTCACAGTACAATGACTGGCTAGTTTAGTGGTTGAGCACTCCTTTGAGGGGGAAATGCATGTAGGAATGAGAGCTCTCTTTTTCCCCTCCCTTCTCCTTATTTCTCTCTTCTTTACTCCTCCTTCCCCCTCTTTTTCTCTCTACCTGCTTGCTCTTCCCTCCTCTCTGTCTTTGTCCCCTACCCCTTTCCTCACTTCTTTTCTTACCACCACTCCAAAAAAATGGCTGCTAGAGTAATACCAGCCATTGACAAAAGAAGTGCCTCCATTTGGCTGTAGAAAACCAGCCACCGAAGGATGTCTACAGTTTCAGGGAGTGAGATCTCTCATAGCACAAATACATGGTGTGGACTCAGTAGAGACGTGCACATTTGAGCAGAGAGTTATACTTTGGTAAACTTCCATGCATACTCTGAAGGGATACAAGGACTTCCTGTAACCAGGAGCTGCAAGTTTGAGTTTACCTTTTCTCCACATGATGATTATTATTTTGTCTATGCCTCACTACCATGTATCCTAAGTTTAAGTTTACTCACTTCAACAGTGCTCTGCATGGCAATTTTTTTTCTTTTCTTATTTTGTATTTAAATTTTAGTATTTAAGTTTGTTTCTTTTTTCTTTTCTTATTTTGTATTTAAGTTTAAAATAAAAAATACATAAAAAAGAATGCTGTGCATACAGGGGGAGAATGTGCCTCAATTTTAATTTTTTTTAATGGGGGTCATTTTTTAGTTTCTGTTCTTGCTATCATTTATTAGTAAGGATTCTTTTCTAAAAACTGATTGAAGAATGATTGGCTGATTGATAACGGGGGGGGGGGGTGTAGCACAATGCTGGGGGATCATGACCCTTCATTGTTATCCCTAGAACCCTGAGTGGAAAAGGAGTCAGGTATCCTCTGAGAACCATGAGCATGGCTGGCAAATGGGACTTGGGGAAGGAGCTCTGGAAGAGTTTATACAAGATGAAACACAGAAGTTCTCATCATACTCTTTGGGAACACATCACTTAATTGCTGGCAGGTTCTCTAAATCTACAAATCTAAGAAATTGTAGACGTTTTGGAAAAGTAATTTTTCCAAACATTTATTTATTATGCATGCATGAGAAACCCCAGTGCTATAAAAATTCCAAGCTTCTTTTTCAGAAAATGAATATGTATTTGGCCAAGATTTCATTTTCAAAATACTGCAATTGCTTTTTTATTCTCTTGTTTTTTACATATCTACCTCTTTTCTGAAGTTTCAAATCTCAAACTTATGGTTCTTAAACTTCCATACCTATACTTTCAGTCTAATTGCATCTACATTCCAAAGGGTAATGGAAATAAGAATTTTAATTATTTTAAATCACTGTAATCTTATAATTAGTTGTGAAGAATGGTTCTCTTAAGAAAATGTTACAGTAATTGCAGATGATAATTCACATCTAGTGGGAAAAACAAGTGATATGTGATACATTTACTTGAACAACAAGTATTATTTTTTTCTGATACTAAGGTTTTTTCTGATAGGTACCACAGTCTTCATTTGGAAACCTACATTCTATTAGTTTTTATATAGAAAATATTCTTCAAAATTTCATGTAAATGTAGTATTTTGAGTGTTTACTGATAATATTAAATAATTATATTTCTTAATTTTTTTTAAATTTAGTGAATATTTCATATTATCATCCACAATTACTTTGATCATTTCATTTCTATTTCATCTTCCAACCAATATCTTATTATTTTGAGTTTATTAAAATCTCTAAAAAATTCTGTCTAGCTTTAGATGGTTATTTAAATGCTTAAAAAAAACTTTGATTTTTTTTTAATTGACTCTTGTAAGTCTTAATCTGATTGTATAGATTGTCCCTCTATTCTTTTAAAGACTATACCAGCGTAGCAAAAACTCTGCAGTGACCTGTAAGGTAGAAAGACTTCACTCATGGGCCCAAGAAAGACTAGGTGTCTTTTATCCAAGGACCATTTTAATTAAGGTCAGAGAAATTTTTCAATGGTGGGTTACCACCAGATGGTGAATTTTCAGCTACAACAATTTTTGAAGGCTATTTACTTAGAAACAGAAGAGCTTTGACTTTCATCCATTGAAGAAACAGACACACCAAGGAATCATAGCCCCTGGAAGGATTGACCCCTCTATCCCAGGGATTCTTGACCTTGGATCTAGAAACTTGTTTTCAAAGATATTTTGACAACTATAATTCTACATAATTGGTTTACTTTGTAATGCTGTGGATTGTACGAATTTAGCAACTTTCTACCCATGGCTCATATGGACCTCTTTTCAGAATAACATTGTTAAAGGTATACAATCCATAGGATTACAAAGTAAACAGTTTTATAGAATTTTACCAGCTACCAATGGGGTTTATAACACACACACACACACACACACACACACACACACACACACACACACATATATTAAGCACTGTTGCCCTATCCCATGCCTCTTAAGGGAATTGAAATCTCTTCCATTCTCCTCAAGCCACAAATCCCACCTCTGCAGATTATTAATCTCCAAACCGATTTTCCTAAATTGAAGAACTGGCAATGTCAGCCCACCCTCCCCACCATCCCAACCCCAACTCCGATTATTCATAATATAAAATATAAACTTAGTTTAGTATTTAAACTCTTCACAGCCTGGCTTCTTCCTGTGTCTCTGATTTTCTGATACATTCCCCCTTTCCACACAGTCGACAGATAAGCCATCATATCCTTCTTGCTCTTCTTCTAACACATGACATGCTTGTGTCTTAACACTGCTCACTTTCCTCACCTTCCTTTCATTATCTCCAGCTTCTTTCAAGAAACTCAAAAGCTACTTTCTGCAGGAGTCCTTTCTCATTCCCTTCACTTAATAGTGTCTTATCATTTAAGAATATCATCCATCTGTTTGTATCTTATATGTAATACATGTGTATGTGTGTGTTATCTGACCCATTAGAATATAAATTCCTCAAAATCAAGGACTATTTCTGTTTTTTATTTGTATTTCTAACATTTAGCCCAATGCCTGGTATGTAGCAAATTCTTATTAATTTATTTATAGATTAAACTGCCTCTTATTTTTCATACAAGTAGATTCATAAAGTGAAAATGAACTTGCAAGACATCTAGTTTAATGCCTTAATTTGATAAAATGAGGAAACAGAGATACACATCTAGTTTACAGCAGAGCTGCTACTCAATGTCAAATTTCATTCCTCCAGGTAAAATGCTGTTTCTACTACATTTCCATGACTTTGATTCATTTGATAACGAGGTCATGCGACCTCACCTTCCTCTAGTCTCTGCCCACATCCTGGTTCCTCTTATCCTCAAAGCCTCCTGCTTCAGAGCAAGGTGTGACCTTCTTCTTTGTAAATACTAACCCACCCACGATGCACAGAAGTTCACCATCACTGCATTGCCATTACTTCCTTTTTTTCCCCACCAAATGTAACTTAGCTGAACTTCCTCAGTTCTGATCTCAGTCTTATCCATATGATTTATTTGCCCAGGATGCAGGTACTGTAAGACTAGCTAAGTTAAAGGCTTCCTAGCTGGCTGCATGTCATCATCTTGGACAATATGAATTTTCAGCAGCAGCTTCAAGCGTTTTTAAGTGCCTGTGGTGTGTCTTGCACTGTTCTAAGTGCTAGAAAGACAAAGAAATTCAAAAGACAGTGCAGTGTGTAAGAAGAACTCATGATGATAATATACTAATACCATTTATATAGTGTTTTAAGGTTTGCAAAGCACTTTTCAAATATTGCCTCCTTTGATCCTTATAACAATTTTAGGAGGTAGGTGCTATTCTTATCCCAATTTTACAGATGAGGGCAGATTTAGTGAACTTCCCAGAGTCACACAGTTAATAATTGAACTCGGGTCTTAATGAGGCAACTAGGTGACACATTGAATAGAACACCACGCCTGGAGCACTATCTTCTCTGCCACTTATTTATCTCTAATGAGGCAGACAATATGCAAAATTATGTACAAAATATATATTTTGTGTGCATGCATATATTTACATGTATAATAAATATATATTAAAATCCATAAAGTATATAATATATAATGTAACTGGGACATAATCTTAGAGGGAAAACACTAGCATTGGGGAGGGAGCAGTGGAGGGGGAACCAAGAAGGGCCTCTTGCAGAGGGTGAGAATTGAGCTAAGTTTTTGAGTGAAACTTCCTATGTCTGTGAATTTTGTGAGTGAGATTTTCAGGAGTTTTACAGGACTTGATGCAATCAGTACACCATCCAAACTAGGAAGAATTAAAATTATAAATAACTCAAAAGGAAATGGAAAGAAGCATGGCAGGTACAAGTGAAGATCCTTGTTTTATTGTCTTCTAAGCAAAAAAGTGGAAGCTAGGTGGTATAGTGCATAGAGTGCCAGGACTAGATTCAGGGAGACTCCTCTTCCTGAGTTCAAACCCAGTTTCAAACACTTACTAATTGTGTGACCCTGGGCAAGTCACTTCATCCTGTCTGTATCAGTTTCCTCATCTGTAAAATGAGCTGGAGGAAATGGCAAACCACTCCAGTATCTTTGCCAAGAAAACCCCAAATGGGGTCATGGAAAGTTGGAAACAACTGAAGCAGCTGAACAACAAAAAACAACAACCAAAAGTGGTGTGAAAGAGATTTTGCGGGACTGAAGAAGAATGGAGCTGGTAAATTCTGTGTAATGGGAAAACATCAGGTTTGTACTCAGGGGCCCCAAGTCTGCTACCTAGAAGCGTTGTAAACTTTAAAAGAATGTAACTTCCCTTGTCTAGGCTGTTTTCTCCTCTACAGATTGGGGACGAGGAAGGAATATTTCACCTTTAAGGTCCCTTCCAGCACTGAATTCTATGATATTATGAGTTATGTAATGAGGAGAAGCAACATAGGGAAAACTCAAGCAGCATATCGAGAATCCCAAGAAAGAATAAGGCAAAGGCCTCCAGAATGGTTGCTGGATCTTCTCTAGCAAGGGTTCTTGAGCTAGAGTCCATGGATCAATTTCAAAGATCCATGAACATGAATGGGAGAAAATCACATTTTTAATTTCATTCATCTCTATCTGAAATTTAACATTTCCTTCAATTATAAACTTATTTTTTCTCTCTGAAGGCATTCATAGACTTTACCAGATTAACAGGTGGGTTCATGACATACAATAACAGTTAAGAACACTTGTTCGATTAAAAAAATATGGAAAAAAATAGAATCACTTAGGGTGAAGAGATATGATGGAATTGAGATCTGTGACAATGGAGAGTAGCTTAGGTCTTGGAAAGTAGCGCCATTCTTGTCAATATAACTGGCTCTAGTTTCAGGGTCCTTATAGATTCCAAATATTGAAAGACCTTTCCCCCACCCCACTTTGATTTGAAATAGACTATGTAGACTTATGAGTAATCCCATAAATATGACTCTTTTCTAAACTTGCTTATCTGTCCACCTCTTTAAGGTTCTTATGCTAATGCTGTATCATATCATTTTATGTGAAAATTCAATTTGAACATGTAATTATCTCAATAGAAAAGGAAGATGCTATCATTTCTACATTGTCAGTAACATACTATGGTATTTAAAAAAATACATTTGATCCTGGAAACATGTGATTGACTCTCACTGAGGAACTCAAAATAATTATTTCCAATTATAAATGAGACTGATTGGTACCAAATGACAAGTAGACAAATCAATCTTCCTCGAAAATGAAGGTCTTGGGAACATCAAGACAAAACTAGAATTGTGTACATAAAAAGGAAATATTCTATGCCAATTTTTTCCCCAGAGAGGTCTGTTTCTCTAAGGGACACATTTGGGTCAGGACAGATGGGAGAGTGGGTATGATTTACCAGCTTTGCGGAGGCACACTGTGGCCCAAATGTATTCATTTATTCAATTTATTTCCCTTGTGGGAAATAAAGCTTCCTTATCTTTCTATTAGTAAAAAGCTTATGAACCATACTCAAGGGATAGATTTTATAAATATTTTCTTGGCAAATATGGTGCAGTAAACAAATATAGATACTTCATAAACAACTGTAGACTCTTCTGGTGGAATCATATCATCCTCTCTAGTAGTAGGGCATAATATACTTAAATAAATACAAAGTAAATAAGTGCAAAGCAAGGTTAATTGTATTGTTCCTTAATACTTCTTAAAATAATTTATTTGAGGGACACCATGACCTATGGTTGGAGTAATAGAGTACCATCCTTGAAATCAGGAAGGTGTTTCTGGAACATAGTAGGTGTTTAATAAATGCTTATTTATTGCTTCCTCAATTGGATTTAAGTTCTGTTTTTGACAGACATATGATCATGTAGTGGTTATTTCTTCTCTTGGTTCTCTAGGGAACTCTAAAGCATTTAGTTGCAGACAAAATTATTGATTTGCATTGGTAGAGAGAGTTTCCACCCTGGGAGTTCCAACACCAATGAAGTCCTTAGTGTGGATTAAAAATTAAAAAGCAATAATTCACTTTAGGAGAATGTTTATAAAATGGACACATATAAAATCTTCTTCGTGTTCTTAATGCTTTGGTCATACATCACTATGTCATACTGTATTGTCAGTATTTGTATTGGCAATACCAAATAGTACAATAAGCATTTCTTATTATAAAGAGGGTAGGAACTAGACCTGTAAACTCTTTATCTCTCTCGCAATCCTAGTTAGCACATTTTCCGCAAGGTATAATCTTAGTTCCTGGAGACACCTAAGTGATATAGTGGATAAGTTGACAGGGACACAGGAAGATATGAGTTCAAATCCTCCCTCAGACATTTATTAGCTGAGACTGAGTCACTTAACCTCTGTGCCTCACTTTCCTCATTTGTAAAACGAGAGCGTTGGACGCATGGCTTCTTAAATCCCTTCCACCTCTAAATCTGTGATCCTGTTACTTGTCAAAGGTCACATAGCCAGCATCTTTCAAAGAAGGGAGTTAAACTCAGTTCCTTCTGGCTTCAAATCTAGTCGCCTATGTACTACATTGACCTACCCATGCTTGTAAAAGATGGACCTTGGAAAACATAATGCATCCAGTTTATTGGTTGACTAGGTTATAACAAATCGTATTTTTCTTAAGCTCTACATACTAGACATTCTCCACATCCAAATCCATATATGGGAAGTATCTTCCCATATATAGAAAGGCAGGGTCTTTGGTGGAGCCAGGAAATTGGTACACAAGATAAACGAGCCTGGAATTCTGTTTCTTGCCAATGACTACATTTCTCCATGTGCACTGGCTCTAAACCTCAGAATCATTCTGAATCCTTTACTCTCACTCACGTCCTACCTTAATTAATTGTGAAGTACCATTTACTCTACTCCTTTCTCACATTCATCATTCCCTCTTCTTCCAGTCCCACTACCATACCTCAACTTTATTCTTTTATTAACTCTTGCTTGGATTTTTTTCAATAAGTCTTCTTCTATCTGGCTTCTTTGACTCCATTCATTCAAAATATTTTTCTTCAGATCTTTATCACTGGAATCCTTTGAAGACTAAATAATTAATTGCCATTACTTTAGGGGGAAGAGAGAGAGAAAGAGAGAGAGAGAGAGAGAGTGAGAGTGAAAGAATGAGCGAGCTTGACTAGGAATCCTCAACCACATGTAACAGTGATTGGAACAAAGCCAGGCTTATTGTTGCTTACACTCAGTCCTTTATTGAATTTTTTAGTGAATTACTTTACTTTATTGCTTTATTTTATTTTTACTTTATGGAATAAGACAAGCATTTCCATAACATAGTATAATAAAAAAGATGATTGCATATGAAAGTGCAGATCTATTATGAACAATTTGCTATTCCCTTTAAATACACAAAACAATTATAATGTAAATTTATCTTTTTTTTTTACATTTTTCTTCCCTCCCCTCCCACCCTAGAGATGGTCACCACTGGACACAAATAGCAAATAGGTGTATATATCTATATATCTACATATATATATATATATGTAAAATTATTTTATAACACTTCTATTTATCAGTTCTTTCTCTGAATGCAGATAGTATCTTTCTTCATATGTCCTTTATAGTTAATTTGAGCGTTTATAATAGTCAAAATAACTTACTCAAAGTCATTCTTAAAACAATATTGCTATCACTGTATACTTTAACTTTATACTGTATTACTTCAGTGAAGTATTCTCCTTTGAAGCCCATATATTGCCCATGCATCAGCCTTTGTTGCTACCATACCAGAAACAGCAAGAGGACTGTCTCTTCCTTCTGTAATAATCATTTTAAAATACAAGTGAAATGTGCCTTGAGAGTTCCTGGAGACACCTAAGTGACATAAGGTATAAACAGGGTGCTGTTGGCCACTTTGACAACAAAGGGGGTATTTTTTTCCAGTCAGTTTCATGGTGTCCTCCATTTCTTATTTTCCTTTGAGAGAGGCTAGAGTTTAGTTTAAGGGTCTTATGATACTTGGCTCAAGAAAAGCACAATTTTTTCAAATGCAGGGATTCTTAACCTTTTTTTTTTTTTGGTCATGCACCCCTTTGGCAGTCTAATGAAGCCTATGTACTGCTTCTCAGAGTAATGTTTTCAAATAATTGAAGGAAGTGCTAAATATCAGTTGGAGTGTAGTAAAAGATGAAATCGTATTTTTTTTCATATTCAAGTTCACAGACATCCTGAAATCTTTGGACTTCTAGGAGATCTATGGACTCCAAGTAAAGAAAATCTGTTCCAAAATGAGGATAAGTAAGATCCATCCAAGTTCTTTCATATTTTAGTGAAGAGAGGGAAGAATTGCCTGGAACTTAAGTCACCTGCCAAGGAATGCTGGGGCCAATCTATGGTGCCACTGAGCTCAAACTATCAATCCTCTTTTCTTTTCTCCAGAGGCTCTGCTTTGTTACTTATTTAATTAATTGCATCATTAATCTGTCTAAATGACAGGTGGTACATTAGTAGAAAGTGACCATGAAGGGAACATTTCAGGAAGTTGTTTTAAGTCTTCAGAAGTTGAATGGAGATATGGGAATTTCACACAAGACTAGCATTATCTTGTTATCATTATGAAATATTAATGTAGAAGAAATAACCCAACTCTAACATTTGCATATAGTAATTATTAATCAGATCGATTCCATTTGAGTGAAATTTCCCAAAATGGATGTAGCTTGAAAAAGGTCCTTCATGATTTTATTGCCAACGCCAAAGCTGAGGCACTGGCAAATCATGTTCTTTCAGTTCCCATCCAAGACACCCACCCCTAGCATCTGCCATGGCTCTTACTGCCAGCGTAATGGCAGGCTTGGGAAGGGAGCAGTCACAATGTGCTAACTCTCTCAGCTCTGGGGAGGACGAGAGCAATTAGGAGAACCAGAGCCTCACTGGCTCATCAGGATTTCATCAGCCCCTATAAAGAGCAGAGCAAATGGGTAGAATGAGCACACATGTAGAGAAAATGTCCACTGCTGTCTTTATTCCTACGGGAAAAAGTCAATTTATGGCAGAGAGGTTTAAATATCATTGACAAGTGGCCACAACATGTGAGAAGGGAATCATGGTACAATGCAACCAGAGTATCTGGGTCCAAATTCTGGCTGTATCAAGTCATGTAATCGCTCTGACCCTTATTTTGCATATTCACTCATTCTTAAAACAATATTGCTATTACTGTAGAGTTTATTACTTTATACACCATTACTTTAGTGAATTATTCTCCTTTGAATCCCATATATTGCCACGCATCAGCCTTGGTTGCCACCATACCAGAAAGAGCAAGAACACTGTCTCTGTGCTTTGTAAGGTATAAGCAGGGTCCTATTGGCAGCTTTGACAGCACAGACTCACAGTGGAGAAGGACCTCACTTCCTACAGCAAAGTATGTGATGAAGACAAACGGAAGGGAAAGGAACAACCATTTATATAGCACCTACTATGTGCTAGGCACTGTTGTAAGTGCTTTACAAATGCCTAAATTATTCTAGTCTAAGACTAGCATGAACCAGTACTCTGGTCACAGGTATCGTAAATATCATAAATATCAGTGAAGTTTGCTGGCCATACAAAGGCACTACTCTCGGTAGAAATTAGGGCCAGTATTTGTTAAGTGATACCAATTTTTTTTTTTCAGCACAATCATGCTATTTTACTATGCTGGGGGTAGAGGGTGTATTCATAGGATCCTAGATCCATTGCAAGGTGGGACCTCAGACACCAAGCAGTCTTATGTAAAAGATGAGGAAGCTGAGGCCCGGGATATGATTACAGATCATAAGATAGGGTTATCATCTCCTCATAAGATCATAGGTCTAAAGATGGAAAAGAATTTTAGTCCAACCCCTTCATTTTATAGTTTGGAGAACTGAGGTTTTATCACTGTCAATAGGTCACCCTGTTAGTGGTACAGGTAGGATTGGACCTAGGTCCTCCATTTCAGAATTTAGCACATTTCATGCCACTTAACCCCTGTGACAATTAAATAAGATAATATTTGCAAAATGCTATATAAATGCTTTTTAAAAGATTAAATTATTTTGTATTGTTCAAGAGATCAAAACTAAGACTAGGGTTCAGATGCTGGCCGTGTAAATTCACATGACTTCTATCACTCTCTCATTTTTCATGCGTAAGACGATGGTTAGATAGCACTAGATGATGGCTAAGTCTCATCCCAGCTCACATGAAGGAAAAAGCATGATCCAGTGGAATATATACTGGATTTGGAGCTGAGATTCAAATCCCAGCTATGTTATTTAGCTTTGGTGATATTGAATAATCATTAAACCTTTCTAGACCTCCATTTCCTCATCTGTAAAATTAAGGCATTGGATTAGATGGCCTTTGAGGCCCATTTCGGATCTAACTCTGCAGTCCTACTAGTATTACTTATGATAAGCATTATAAATACACATTCAATTCATTTGGAGGGAGATTGAAAAATCTGAGACCAATCAATGAACATTTGTTTATTAAGCACTTACTATGGGCCAAGCATTGTTCTAAGCTGACACAAGAGGTTCACTTTGGCATTGAAGCCTAAGAATACGTCAGGGATTGGGAGGAACTCATTGGGCATGGCTAATTTGGGGAGGGTGGATTACAACTGTTAGGTTTTTATTTTAATTAATTACTGTTTCTAATTGATTGCTAAATGTAATTGTTTCTATAATTCTGGGCTCAGAATGCTCAGAATGCTTCTCTAAATGTCACTATCTGGGACAAAACTCACATTTAGACTGACAATTATGGTCCTGGTTACTACTAGATTATAAACTCCTTGAGGGAAAGGATTTGACCTAATTTGCATTGGGATATTCTCCAATGACTTGAAGAGCCGTGTTCTACATGGTTGGAGGAAAGGGAGGCAGACTTGGGATAAGTATAAAAGGAGGTCTGTGACAATTAGCTGTCAGAAAAAGAATGAAATTGCCTTTAGAGGTAATGACTTCTAAGTCACTAAACTTGTTTAAGTAGATTTTAGAAGACTTAGCAGGGACGCTATAGAAAGGATTCCTTTGAAAGGCCCCATTGTTATATTTGATTAAGAAAGGATGGTTGGGAAACAAGAAATTCTGCACAAACTTGTCACCACTATAAGATAGTGTGGGCCAGTAGGAGGCAGCTAGGTGGCTCAGTAGATAGAGCACTGGGCCTGAAGTCAGGAAGACCTGAGTCCAAATCTGGTCTCAGACATTTATGAGCTGTGTGACTCTGGGCAGGTTACTTAACCTCCATTTGCCTTAATCTGCTGGAGAAGGAAGTGGTAAACCACTCCAGTTTCTTTGCCAAGAAAACCCTATTGTCCATGGGGTGATAAAGAGTTGGATGCAACTAAACAATAACAAGTATCTTCAATATAACTAAAAGATAATATTTTCTTATTTGTAAAGTACATATTAATGTTCTATTTTACTCATTATTTTCTTGAAAACCACCAGGAAAGAAAGATTAATAATACAAAATAATAAAATACACATTTACTAGGTGCCTACCATGTTCTAGGAACTGTTCTAAGTGCTGGGGATACAAATAAAACAAAAGATAGTTCTTGCTCTTAAGAAGTTAAAATCTAATTGGGGAAGACAACACATAAGGAAGTTGAAAATTTGGGTGGGGGTGGGAAAGGTAACGGGTATGCGGCCGTGATAATGTTGGAGTTGAAACTAAGCTTTTCAACTGGTTGGAAAGGAAGAGTTGACTGGGCTTCTGACCCATCTTTAAATGGGAACTTGGAAGGGAGGGTTGTTTTGGTTTTTTTGGCTCCACCATTCAGTCAGGGAAGCAGAGACAGCTGAGGGGTCTGATGAGGTGTGAGTACCAAAGCTTATGAATTCTCGATGATGATAAATTCATCAGCTTGTGGGAGCAGGGAGGATGATCACGGTTGGAGTCAAAATCAAGAGATACAAGTGGTGGAAAATGATTGAAATAGCAGATGAGACTTGGGCTTATTGAATTCATTTTTTTTATTCTTAAAATATGTTAATTCTAAATGAGAAAAGTTACGTAAACTGCACATGGTAGAAACCATTATAAATAAATTCCTTTCCCCTTCACCCATATTTTCATTATTGAAAGCTGCAGGGCTTCATTCCTCCCCCAAAATAGGTGCAAAGATATTCTTATAGGAACATATGGATAAGGTTTTGTACTTACTTGCTCAACAAATGCAGAGAGACATTTTTTGTTGTCTGTTTTGCTGTCCTTAGAATCACTCTTCACTTTTATACATTGGTAGAGGCTAATTCTGTTCTTATAAAATATCAAAGCTAAAAGGGAATTAAGTCAGTCCTATGGTGCTACTGAATAAACTCCCTATGTTTGTAACTGGATTTTTTTTCCCAGGTAGAGCCAATTAAAATATTGCCTAAAATCCTAATGTAGAAGCATGTAATTCCAGAGATGGATGGATGGATGGATGGATGGATGGATGGATGGATGGATGGATGGAT